>NC_143059.1:20723560-20875075 GCF_052426305.1 Pelodiscus sinensis | reverse complement strand
CTATTTGATCTGAGGAAGTGGGTCTGGCCCACGAATGCTCATCATCTAATAAACCATCTTGTTAGGTTTTAAAGTGCTACATTGTCCTGCATTTTGCTTCAGCTGCACCAGACTAACACGGCTACATTTCTATTATAATGGCATATTAGGTTGCATTAGGAGGAGCATTGCCAGCAGATTTAGGGAAGTGATTATTCCCATTTATTCGGTACTGGTGAGGCCATGTCTAGAGTATTGCGTCCAATTCTGGGTTCCGCCCCCTCCCTCCCCCATTGCAGAAGGGATGTGGACTTAGTGGAGAGAGTTCAGCCAGCAGAGAGCAACAAAAATGATTAGGGGGCTGGGGACATGCTTTCTGAGGGGAAGCTGAGGGATATGGGCTTGTTTAGTTTTGTTTAGTCTCCAGAAGAGATGATTGAGAGGGGATTTAATAGCAGTTTTTAACTACCTGAAGTGGGGGAGGCATTCCAAAGAGGAGGGAGAAAGGCTGTTCTGAGTGGTGACAGATGGCAGAATGAGGAGCAATGGTCTCAAGTTACAGTGGGGGAGATGTAAGTTGGATATTAGGAAAAACTATGTTTCTAAGAGGATGGTGAAGCTCTAGAATGGGTTACTGAGGAAAGTGATGGAATCTCCATCCTTAGAAGCTTTTGGGTCCTGTCTTGACAAAGCCCTGGCTGGGATGATTTAGTTAGGGTTGGTCCTGCTTTGGGCAGGGGGTTGGACTTGATAAATTCCCCCATTTATTTTAGTAGCACTCTCTGCAGAATGGGATGCCATTGAATGTAAACTGTGGTAGCAGATTCTCAAGCTTTGTAAATCATTTGTCTCATCACTATGAAAGAAAATACTATTTACATAGCCATGTTCTTGTGCTGTGATATAACCTTAAATATGTTATAACACTGTCATTCTTTTTTTCATTATTAACAGCATTTGTAACCTTAAAAATGCCTCTGAAATTATTTTTTATGAATATTATAGCTTTAATTTATGAGCACTGTTAGAACTAAATGGTTCAAGTTTATTTTATGTAGTATTAAATGAAAGGACTCCCTCAATGCAAACCTTATTCATGTGAGGAGTTTAATTCATTTCAACAGGACTAATGTAATGAGTAAGGGTTTCAGAATTGTGCCCTAAATCCTATTTAAAATATGTGATTGCAAACTTTTAGTTATCTGAATAATAAACAGGAAATAATTAGAAGAGCTGCTAATGGAAGTAAGGGCCAGATTCTGCCACATTGAGTCATGGCAAGTAATACTGTACAAAGAAATTTATCCCCTCAAAAGCTGTAGTGAGAAATCTCAAAGGGTATGTCTACACTAGCTTGTTAATTCGAGCTAGGTAGGCAAATGAGGCGACTGGAGTTGCAAATGAAGCCCGGGATTTAAATATCCCGGGCTTTATTTGCATGTTCCTGTCCGGTCGCCATTTTGAAATGTCACTAGCCCGAACTCACTGCCGCTCGGCTACACGCGGCAGTGAAACATTAATTCGAACTAAGTCCTTAGTTCGAATTAACTGTTACTCCTCATTCCATGGCAGTGAGTTCGGGCTAGTGAAATTTAAAAATGGCAACCGGACGGGAACATGCAAATAAAGCAAATATTTAAATCCCGGGCTTCATTTGCAATTCCGGTCACCTCATTTGCCTACCTAGCTCGAATTAACGAGCTAGTGTAGACATACCCAAAGTATGTCTAGCTATTCATTTTAATACTCATATATTTTCAACAAATAATAAGATTTAGACAGCTAATTTAAGAATGGCATTACCTATTACAAGCAGGAGGAAGAAGATTCAGATGAAGACCATTCTCAAAGCAGCCATGAATTATCATCCGCTCCAGCATCTAACCTTCATGTGGATGCCAATCTGTGTTATGCAGATGAGGAGAATGAGCCAACATTTGTTTCACCTCTGGATGAAAAAAAGTCAATCAAACAACCAGCCCTATCTCTGTCCAATTTACATGAGGCCACAATGTGAGTATTGCAATTTTTCTTAATGCATCAAAAACACATTTTCTAGTCACAACATGATCTGTACTTACTATCAAATTTCCAGTGGTAAGGAAGCTTTAGTCCAGGAGTGGGGAACCTGTTTTGGGTCAGGGCCACTGTCTCACAGAAAAATCAGTCAGTGGCTGCACACAAGTGAGAGAGAAACATCCCAGCCCTCAC
Source organism: Pelodiscus sinensis (assembly GCF_052426305.1). Classification (NCBI taxonomy): domain Eukaryota; kingdom Metazoa; phylum Chordata; order Testudines; family Trionychidae; genus Pelodiscus; species Pelodiscus sinensis. The sequence continues at coordinate 20,872,885 of NC_143059.1, read as the reverse complement.
TAGCGTGGGCTCCCCAATGCTGTGGGAAGCCCTGAGCCTCAGGGGTTGGATACAGGCAAGCTGGGGGATGGATCCAGCCTCCAGACCTTAGGTTCCCCACCCCTGCTCTAGATCGAAGGTTTGAGTTATTTCCTTTTTGTGAGAGAAAGTAGAGAGGGGATATTTATTTAATCAATACCTGTGGATTTCAGTACTAGAGAACTGCCTAAGTCTGCAAAGAGAGAAACAAGGGATTATAAATATATAAGGGTATGTCTACACGAGCTCATTAGTTCGAGCTAGGTAGGCAAATGAGGGCAACCGGAGTTGCAAATGAAGCCCGGGATTTAAATATCCCGGGCTTCATTTGCATGTTCCCAGGCGCCACTATTTTTAAATCCCCCTTAGTCCGAACTAACTGCCCACGGCTAGATGTGGCAGTTAAACGTTAATTTGAACTAACTCCTTACTGTTATTCCTCATGGAATGAGGAGTAACAGTTAATTCGAACTAAGTAGTTAGTTCGAATTAACGTTTAACTGTCGCTTCTAGCCGTGGGCAGTTAGTTTTGTTAGTTCGGACTAAGGGGGATTTAAAAATGGCGGCGCCCGAGAACATGCAAATGAAGCCCGGGATATTTAAATCCCAGGCTTCATTTGCAACTCCGGTTGCCCTCATTTGCCTACCTAGCTCGAACTAACGAGCTAGTGTAGACATGCCCTAAGAAATCTGCAAATAGGTAGACACCACATGATGACCTGGTATAAATGATTTGTCCATTTACATATTTGTGTCAGGAAGTTTAGATATTTATCCACTTAGTTTCTTAAAAGGCTCTTGTGGAAGAAGACACTTTGGATGAAGAGACATTAATATTAATGGTGGCTTGACCAACCAGGCTAATTTGTTTTCATTTATATATTGCAGTTCCATTGGTTACATTTCACATTGGACAAGTGTAGTGTCACAGGTGTGAAAGAGGACACCTATTCACCTGAAGAATCTGAATCATATTATCCCATTTATAAAATATACAGTAATTGCAAGAATAATTTTAATTTATAGTCTGGCATAATAGAATTGTTCATGTATTTTCACCATGTTAACATAAGTCAATCAATATCTTCATCAAATAAAAAACAGGACTGTGTAGCACTTTAAAGACTAACAAGATGGTTTATTAGGTGATGAGCTTTCGTGGGCCAGACCCACTTCCTCAGATCAAATTGTGGAAGAAAATTGACATGATCATATATACCAAAGGATACAATCAAAAAAATGAATACATATGAAAAGGATAAATCAAATTTCAGAACAGAAGGGGAATTGGGGTGGGGGGGAGGTAAATGTCTGTGAGCTAATGATATTAGAGGTGATAATTGGGGAAGCTATCTTTGTAATGGGTAAGGTAATTAGGGTCCTTGTTAAGACCTAGGTGTAAAGTGTCAAATTTAAGCATGAATGACAGTTCAGAGGATTCTCTTTCAAGTCTGGTGTTAAAAGGTCTTTGAAGCAGGATGCAGGTAATCAAGTCATTGAGACAATGCCCTTTCTGGTTGAAATGGCAAGAAACTGTTTTTTCTTTGTGATCCTGTCTAATATCTGTTTTGTGGGCATTGATTCTTTGGCGAAGTGTCTGAGATGTTTGTCTAATGTACATAGCAGATGGACATTGCCGGCACATGATAGCATAAATTATATTTCTGGATGAGCAGGAATATGTGTTCTTTCAGCTAGACCAGACTAACATGGCTACATATCTATTATTCATCAAATAAAATTATTGCTATCCACAAGGGTATCAACGAACTCCAAACAATGACACAAACAGTGCTTTGTAATCTTGTTATGTTTTGTGTTTCTGTGAAAAGGACAGAAAATGGTCAGGCTATTCAATTATGGGGACACGTGTCATTCAGCGCTGGGGCTCACTCATGAAAACACACCCTAGGAATGGATATGATCTCATAGCTTATACTATTCCTTATATTTCTCATGTGTTTTCATTAACAACAGCGAACCAGATACATGAACAAAGTCTGTTCCATTCTATCAAGTGCACAAAGATAGACAGAATCTTTGTACTGTGGAACTCCCACTGTGTAAATGATGCAGCATGAAGCAATGTTGCTGAGATTTCTCAGTGCATCACATTATTATGAAACAGTATTTTTATCCCACAACTACTGGCCAGCTTAGTTCTTACTGCAGAGTGCAGTGCCACTGACACAATAAAGAGCACTGCTATTGGTGAAAGTGATTTCAAGATCAGGTCCTATGTGGCTAATCATGTATACCCTCTGTTACTTAGAGGCCAGAGATTGCATGGTGACAAGAGTTTTCTAGGAGATGCTGAGCACCATGAACTCCACCTAGAACTAAGGGTTCCCACAGGATTAGGGCCAGAGTGTTTTATTGCTTTCTTCCATAGATTCTTTGCATTTTCTTTATTAGAGGAATGTGAATGGCACCAAAGGCAAGAAAACACACTGCAGATTTGTACTTGTGGTGTTGTGTTATAATGCGCTATTATAATCGGTCTTGGTAAGACAATTTTAGGACACCTTGAATTTAACAGGTCTAATTCAGAACTCAGATGAATGGACACACTTGTCACTATGTGCATATTCAAGGGCCACATCCAGCCCTAATGTTTTAACTATTTCCAAGTCCTTAAAGGCTTCAGCTTCCTCTATTTCCCCTGTAGGCCTGTGCTACTTGAACATCTCAGAGAAACAAGAGCTGACAAGAAAAGGCTGCGCAAAGCTCTCCGAGAATTTGAGGAACAGTTTTTAAAACAAACAGGAAGGTAAATAAAACCTCTTTCATATATTTTGAGCAGATTTTTATATTTCCAGTAAGAAACATTCTTAGCAGCAGGAACTTACCTGCAGTAATTGGACTAGGCAAAGAACTGTTATTTTTTGGAACTCTGAAAACACAAGGTACCTACTGCCCATGAATGGAAGGGAACTGCTGGGAGCACCGTGAAAGCATCAGGTCTTCATGGAGCTTATTTTTTGCTCTGACAATTCCTCCAGGATCTGTGCAGAATCTTGAAGTTCTTCCATGTTTAGGGTGACCCGCATAACAAATCCTCTGAGGGGACAAAGCCACCCCTTGAAGATCCACAGGGAACTCTGTCAGAGGCTCAGTCCAGAAACGTCCTTCCCTGGGCTTTCTGCAGAATTAGCAATGTAACTCTTAGTCAGGGATTGGGGTAGCCCAGCAGCAGCTGTGTGTGCCATGCATGAACTATTAGAGCCCCGTGGCTTACAGAATTCATTTGCAGATTGAGAATGACAGTGTTTTTTGATAAATGCGCTGCTGAAATGTCACTTTCCTGGAGACTTTTTACCAAGACAGGTATGTTGGTGGCTGGAAGCTCTGCACCTGTGAGCAGAGAAGGAGCCATTTTGTTGCTGATGTTTTTAACAGAGACCTTCTTGATGAAGTTTTTTCTATTTTGTTTATTTGGGAGTTTATTAGTAAATTTCAAATTATACCTAAAACAAGGTGAAATTCTAATTTTCAAAAATATGACCCCCTCACATATTCACATCCCAATACTACTCTTAGGGTATGTCTACATTAGCCCCATAGTTCAAGCTAGGGAGGCTAATGAGGGCGACCAAAATTGCAAATGAAGCACGGGATTTAAATATCCTGCACTTCATTAGCATGTTCCCGACTGGTCACCATTTTAGAAATTGACTAGCCCGAAGTAACTGCCTGCGTCTACACGAGGCAGTGAAACGGGATTCTGAATTAAAGCCCTAAATCGAATTAGCTGTTATTCCTTCTGCAATGAGGTTTACCAGATAATTCGATTTAGGGCTTTAATTTGGAATCCCGTTTCACTGCCACGTGTAGACGCGGGCAGTTACTTCGGGCTAGTCAATTTCTAAAATGGCAACTGGCCAGGAACATGCTAATGAAGTGTGGGATATTTAAATCCAGCGCTTCATTTGCAATTTCGGTCACCCTTATTAGCCTCCCTAAATCGAACTAGGGGGCTAGTGTAGACATACCCCTACTATTTCAGTTGCTAAATCTGCTTAAATGCTACTGAAGTCATGACACTTCCTGAATAAAAACAGCTTTAACTCCTTGAGTGATTTTAGATAGGTCGGAATGATTTCTTATTATGATGAAAATCAGCAGAAAGCACTTGTATGGTCTCTGATTCTGCGAATTCAAATCCAGTGCCCTTTGGATGAGTAGGAACTTTTCCATGTATTTTCTCTGGGTATTGGAGCATGTCAATATATGGTTCCAAAAGAAAACTATATTATAGTACCCTAGTATTCATTTGTTCCATAATACAGTACAACAACATATTGTATATTTGGGAGTTAAGTAATTATGACTTACACACTGACAAGAAATGTGATTACCTTGTATAATCTAAATCTTAGAATTCAGTGTTTTCATGGTCACTCCTATAATCTGACTTCACCATAGTGTGATCTTTTCATATGTCTATTGGCATCTAAAATTAGAAACAAATATTAAAAAAATCACAGCAGAAATCATTTTAAAACCCATTTTTCTTCTGTCATAAAATGACAGATCACTCTTTGACTCTTTCAGGACTCCACAAAAGGAAGATCGTATCCCCATGGCTGAAGAGTACTCTGAATACAAGCACACAAAAGCCAAACTCAGGCTCTTAGAGGTTCTCATCAGTAAGCACGATGTCTGTAAAACAATTTGAACTCAATGAAATGCACTGCTAGTGATTGCTAGAAAAACCCAAACAAACTAAAAGAATTGTACAGGTCTGGATTTTTCTGCACCGTTATTAGACACACTGAGAATCTGATGCACTTTAATAATCTTATTAGCTGAGAATAGGAGAGGATGACAATGTGTCAGAGTAGGTAAATGGGAGTGAGTGAATGGTATTTTTTCCTTTTGGAGAAGCCTTGACGTGCACAATGATAATGTTGGAAGTTAAATGGACACTGTAAAATAGGCCTTCAGCCTAACCCATTTTAACCTTAAAATTTATAAACTGTTAGGAAATACCTTCCACGCTATAAAAATAACCGGAAATCCAGCACTCTATCTCACTTAAAAGCAGCTTAATTCACTATTTTGGTAGGCAAAACAACTTACTTCATCATATGTTAACTCACAACCTGTAGACTAGACTGAATTCTACCCTTAGATACATAGGTGTAATTCCTTTTGGCTTCAAAGAGGAGTGGAAATGCATAAACACGGATAAAATTTGGCCCTGAATTTTTGGAGATGAGTAAATTGAGGTTTCTGAAGAAAAAATAAAATGGTAAAATAACTGCCAAATGCAATCATGTTATTTTGCAAATGAAAAAAAGTCTATTTGATGGCAGCCTTCAATTACCTGAAGGGGGTTCCAAAGAGGATGGAGAGAGGCTGTTCTCAGTGGTGACAGATGTCAGAATGAGGAGCAATGATCTCAAGTTGCATTGGGGGAGATTTAGATAGGATATTAGGGAAAACTATTTCACTAGTAGGGTGGTAAAGCACTGGAATGGGTTTCCCTAGAGAGGTAGTGGAATCTCCATCCCTAGAGGTTTTTAAGTCTTGGCATGACAAAGCCCTGGCTAAGATGATTTAGTGGGGGTTGTTCCTGCGTTTAGCAGGTGGTTGGCCTTAATGACCTCCTGAGCTCTCTTCAAACCCTATAATTCTATGATTTAGCAAAGCAACAGTGGATAGGGAAGGAATTCTTGGTTCAGGTTTGCCAAAGGATAGTAGAAGAAAATGTAAAGGCACTAAGGGTGTGTCTAGACTACAAGGTTTTGTTGACAAAAGTGGACTTTTGTTGACAAAACTATACCTGCGTCTATACTACCGCTGAGTTCTGTTGACAGTAAGTCGACAGAATGCGGCAGTTTTGTCGACAGCGGTAAACTTCATTCTACGAGGAATAACGCCTTTTTTTGACAGAGTTATGTTGAAAAAAGGCGCTATTGCATCCACACAGTGCATTTTCAAAAGAAAGCGTTTAGACTCTCTGTCGAAAAAGTGGCTTGCTTTGTCAACAGAACTGGCTGTAGTCTAGACACTCTTTCAACAGAGGCTTTGTCAACAGTATCAGTAAAGCCTCTGTCAACAAAAACCTGTAGTCTAGATGTACCCTAGGTGCTGGTCTGTTAAATATGGTGGGCAGTGCTTTTATAGTACCATAAATAAAATTCAGTAAAATAAATTTTAGTTCTGTATTAAACTTAGCACTTTATTTTGCTTGATGCTATAAAATTTTGCTTTTCTGACTACCAAAGCAAAGTTTGTTTGGAAGCATGCACCTTGTAAAATGTTGCAGTATTTCCTGTGTTAGATGTCTATATTCAAATAATGATGAGAATAGTTTATTGCATTCTGACAAGATATTTTGGATAGATATATATAACTGAACATCATGGTTGTGAGATGAAGAACTCTGGCCTTTTTATTTCCTAAAAATAAGACTATAAAATATTTTTCCATTGGAATTATGCATCCTTCAGCACACCTTATTTTGTAATGTGAAGAGATTTTCCTCACTCTTGTGATAGATCATTTCTGTGTGAAGTGCAGTTTTTCACAGGATTGTCAGCATTTTGTACTTTTCATTACAAATCAATAGCTGGGATAATTAGGAAATGTCTAACCCAAACATGAAGGAAGAGCTTAAAAAGGAGATATGTTGCATAACGTTTAGTGTTTTATTTAAATTGCCATTTTGTATTAACTTCACATAAGCCACCTGTTTTACCATCTTAGGGAAGCGTTCATTTTCTAAAGTCTATTCTGTACCAACACATTGGTATTTGTATTATATGTAATGCTTCAGCATGATTTTAAGTAGTACACATTTTCAAACAGCTTGGAGGAAAAAGTGCAACCACTACACAATGTGGAATTTTTTTTATTTCTAAGATTTGCTGTTTCACTGTATTGACTTGACAATTTATAACTTTTATGAATCAGAATGATTTCCTTTGTAAATCTGTTTTAATTAAAGTAATCTAAGAGCGACAGGAACAGATACACAACTATTTGAGGTTTACAAACTACATCTTTGATAAGGAGAAATGATTTCATGACATATGTATACAATTGCTATTAAAATGTATTCTATATATTCTATATGATTGTATAATATTTTATACAACAGTACAAATAAAATATTTTTCTATTATATTTATTATGTTTAAACACCATTTTTCCCCAGTTAGCTAATATAAATAATACTGTCAAACAACAAGTTGGAAGTGCTGACATTTCTAGGCCTTGAGATTTAAATCATGCTGCATCTACAACCTTTCATGCTGTTTGCAGTTATTCCAGTGTTTGTTCAGTAGATTAAAATAAATGCATATTTAAACACAGTTATAAGCCATTATTTTTATTTTGCTAAAGCAGTTTATATAGGTTTTGTTATGTTTGGCCAGGAATGATCAGACAAACAAAATTGCAGCATCTAGGTATAAATGTTGTCAGAAAGAAAATCCAGGACTTCTAATAGTTTAAAGCATTAGGGGAACAGAAGGAAAGGAAGGAAGTTATACTAAAAATGCTATTAATGAATTTGAAAAACTGGTGTTTGCTTTTGGTGGTAGTGTCATGTGCATGCTTCTGAAGAGACCATCTGACTATGGAAATGGACAACAGAGGTTCAAAGGCTCCTAAGGAGGGGAGAGGGGAAAGAGAGGAGGATTAACGTCCAACACTGATGTTGCAGGTCTTGCAACTGGGATCTTTCTTTGCATTTGCAGTAGACAAGCTCATTAACTGATGACCAGTAATTTCTGCAACTGTGCCAAGGGAAAGATCCACAGGATCAGTGTAAATTACTTCTAAAATAACATCCTGGGCATGGTGATAAACCATGATGCCATCTTCTTCGGTGCAGGTCAGAAATTTATTATCCTTTGAATTTAGCTGAGGAAGGCGCAGTTTACAGAATTCATCTCCTGGTGAGCCAACGGGGGCAATAACAAGAATGACATAGTGATAAGCTGTGTACATGCAATAGAAGTCCCCAAAGTACAAGTTAGTATTTGGATTGAAAAGTTTTTCAGCTGCAATCTCAAACCTGTATCTTCCATAAGGTGAATCTTGTGGTGGCTTTCCCGTGTTAAACTCAGTGTTGCAGCTAAAGAAGATGCCTTCCAGCTTCCCACTGATTGGAGAGCCATGGCTACCACTGTTATCCTTGACAGAAGGCTGCATTGCATTTCCATGTTGCTCTCTAAAAATGAATATCATTGTTTATTTTGTAGTGAAGAGTACAAGTTTGGCTACTTATAAGACTGCCATCATGTCACAAGGGACATAAAGAGAAGTTAGTCAATTGAAAAATAAGTTTAACACCATGACATTTTTAAGGGAAAGCAAAACCAAATAAACGAAGGCATGACCAGGGTGACAGAATTGTTTTCCTTTGTTTTTGGCGATAAGTTTTGTGGATAAAGAAGCAAAACAATTAAGAAAAAACCCACCTCAGAAGTTGTAACAATAATGAGATTTTAAGTCTAGATTAAAAGTAATAAATAAACCCAACCATGCTGCAATATCCTTGAATGTTTCCAGTGGCTGATGCACACATTCACATGATGGTTAGTTCCCCTTTCTATTTTCCAGTGCCTCTATGATAGGGGGATGTAGGAATTCCCTTGCCCTCTTATCTGCTGCCACTCTGCTCCTTACACAGTCAGGAATAACTGAAGTAACAGGGACTGAAACACAGAAAATCTCTCTCTCTTTCTGTGAGTTTTATTTAAACAGATCTTCACAGATTTTGAATGCTAGGAGAGCTCCGTACAAGCACTGTGGAGTTCTGCCTGGCAGCTCTGGAGAGGAAGTGGTAAAGATGATAGTTTCATTCTAGTAAGTTTGAGGAGAGGATTCCCCAGTAGGACCCCATTCCATTTTCTTCTAATAAAATCTGCTGCTCCATATTACTAAGACATGGTTCAATTTGTCTGCCGTCTATTTCAGTGGAAGTGGGTCTAGACCCAAGATGAGATATAATTTGATTCTTTCAGTTGTAGTCGTAAAACCAAAGTTACACAAACCCAAACATTTCATTGCAAGTCAACATTTGAAGTGCACAGATTCTGTGTGTGTTTGTGTGTGTGTGTGTGCATGCATGTACGCACACATAAAAACTAGGGTTATGAATTGTTGACCTGCGAGGGCTGGAGCAGCTCCCCACACACCATGGAGCCATGGGGGGGGGGGGCGACACTTCAGCCCAGCTGGAAAAGTCTCTGTCCATGGCAGACCTGGCCTGGATGGAGCAGCATGTTGCAGGTGAGGGCACACCAGCCTGTCCAGTGCAGCCCCTACTCGCAGCGGGAGGAGGAGGAGGGGTTGCCTCTGTTTTAGCAGTTGACCTATTAAACATAATGTTTAACTGGTTAAAAGGAATTATACACCCTAATAAAATATGTTGAGCATATCTCATACTTTGTTTGCCTAAATGCTTTCAAAGTGCAATAAATCGTCAGCACCTTCCTATTTAGAAAATATGTTTTACTGAACTTACCACTTCTCTTGTCAAAGCCATGACTGATTTCTTTTTCTGTTTTCTACCTGAGTTGTAAACGATTAATTCTCAACACATCGTAGGTCTCATATCCATCTCCATCTTTATATTTCACAGTACGCTTGTCATCTATCTGGTATGCTAAATTACTATTCTCCATTCATGCAAATTGACCAGGCTTAAAAGACGTTTTTCAGAAAGCTTTCCAACAATAATTCACCAGCAGAAACTGCTTGTGCTATACATGCCGTGCTCAATTTAGCCCATCATCTGATACTGTGATGCATTACATTCTGATCTATGTGAGTCGTTTCACAGGCTGGTGATAGCAAGTGAAGATCTAATTCCTATGTGCTATAAAGAACATGTTTCATTGCGCATGCTCAGCATACGAACAAAACTGACCAACCTGATGTGTTAGTACCTTAACACCACTTGCAAAGGTCAGTAAGTTTCCCTGTACAACAGCTATTCCTGTTTGTTCCCCATGTCATTTAGAAAGGTTTAATTTCAATAAAGCAGACTTTGTTAGAAAATTTTGTTTTCAGCCAGGCAAACACAATACAGGAGGGACCTTCCTGGTCCAGCGCCCTCAGGATCTGACCAGTCCCAAATGAGGGAATTTTCCTGACCAGGGAAGGTCACCTGCCACCAGCTCCCCAACCATCTGTTCCTAAGTGCTCCTAGCTCTACTACTGCCCCAGCCACTCCCCACTTCTACCTCCCCCACTGCCACCCCAGCCAGGCTGCTGCCAGCCCATGGCCCTAGTTACATAAGAACATAAGAATGGCCGTACTGGGTCAGACCAAAGGTCCATCTAGCCCAGTATCCTGTCTACCGACAGTGGCCAGCACCAGGTACCCCAGAGAGGGTTGACCGAAGACAATGATCAAGCGATTTGTCTCCTGCCATCCCTCTCCAGCCTCTGACAAACAGAGGCCAAGGACACCATTTTATCCCCTGGCTAATAGCCTTTTATGGACCTAACCTCCATGAATTTATCCAGCTTCTCTTTAAACTCTATTATAGTCCTAGCCTTCACCGCCTCCTCTGGCAAGGAGTTCCACAGGTTGACAACACGCTGTGTGAAGAAGAACTTTCTTAGTTTTAAACCTGCTGGCCATTAATTTCATTTGGTGTCCTCTAGTTCTTCTATTATGGGAACTAATAAATAACTTTTCTTTATCAGCCATTAGAACCCTTGCTTGCTAGTCTTAAATATACCTCATTTTTGCAGGACTGATTATTACACAATCAGAGAGCACCTTTCTGGCTAGACATTTTTAGCAAACTGGAAGACCCACAACTTGCCTGTTTCTTGTAACATCCAAACATCTTCATGTATTCTAACAGCAAGCCATGCATTAAATTAGAATCAGGTTTTATTTCACTTTATGAAGGTAATCATATATATAGTAGCTCATTGTCTGTGACTCTGTAACGTTGTAGCATCACTTGTTGCCTCTAGGGAGCGCTGTTGCCTCCCACCGTGGTGCTCAGTTGACTTCTGCGCCCCTCAGCTGGGCCGCCGTGGAGAAGCAAGCAGAGCAAGCAGCTGTTTGGGCTCCACCCTGGTGGCCCGGCTAAACGGCGCAGAACTCAGCCGAGCGCCACGGTGGGAGGCGAAGGGGGGTGAGGCAGTGACGTACACGGTCAGGCCCCGCCCCATGGCCATGAACAGACCCTAGCCAAGGGGATGGCGGGGGAACAAGGGGGAGGAGGAGGACAACTGGGAGGCTGCAGGATCAGTGCTGGGGTGAAGGAAAATGGTGCAGGGGGCTTATAGGCAGCTGTTCAGCTGGGCTGCCGTGTGGGAGCAAGCGGCGCAAACAGCCGTTTGGGCTCCGCGCTCCCCATGCAGGAGGGGGAGAAGAAGAGAAAGAGAGTGAGAGGCAGGAGGGGGAGAAGAAGAGAAAGAGACGGAGAGAGAGGCAGGAGATGGAGGAGAGCTGAGAGAGAGAGGGGGGAAGGAGGTAGGAGGAGGGGAGAGAAAGAGAGACGGAGCGAGAGACTGGAGGCTCAGGAGAGAAGACCAAGATAGAAAGGGAATAGGACATGGAGGAGAGACCTGAAAATCCCGTTTTATGATGGGCTAGTTAGCTAGTTTCTTAATAAGAGGAAAAACTAGCTCAGGCTAGAATCTTATGCAAACCAAAAACATGTAGAATAAAGAAAAGTTAGAAGGCTGTCACTTGAGTAGTGCAGCCACAAGGACTTCTTTGTGTGGAGGAAATCCAAAAGTACAGCTATGAATAAGCCCTATCAAATTCACAGTCCATTTGGATCAATTTTTTACAGTTCTAAGATTTTAAAAATTGTACATTTCATGATTTCAGCTATTTACATCTGAAATTTCCTGGTGGTGTAATCGTAGGGTTCCTGACCCAAAAAGGAGCAGTGAGGAAGGGGGTTGCATTACTGCTACCTTCACTTTTGTGCTGCTGCTAATGGCGGTGCTGCATTCAGACCTGGGCAATTGGAGAGTGGCAGCTGCTGGCCAGGAGCCCAGCTCTGAAGGCTAAGCTGCCACCACCAAGAGCACAGAAGTAAGGGTGTCATGGTATGGTGCTCAGCCTACAACCACCGTTCTTTAGCTATCCAGCTCTGAAGTCAGTGCAGAAGCAAGGGTGGAAATTCCTCAACCTCCCTAAAATAATTTTGTGCCCTGCGACTCCCTTTTCAGTCAGGACCCCAAGTGTGAGAAATGCTGGCCTCCCCCATGAAATCTGTATGATAAAGGGTTAAAAGCACACAAAAGAACAGATTTCATGGTCCATGGTGTGTTTTTCATTACCATGAATTTTGAGGGGCCCTACCTATGAATGGCTACCATCAGAGCAAAATTCTGTGAACTCAAATGCACATGCACTGTGAGCTAGGAAAGACGTGACCTACCCGGTAGCTATAAGGACCGGGTAAGCCTGGGCATTCCAAAAGAATGATGTGCTCTTATTCCAGGACTCAAAGTCCCAATCCAACACAGAGCTGCTCCTGTTTAATGAAAGTGTTACTTCTCTCAAACTGAATTAGACTTGAGTAAAACTTAAAGGCATGCATTGTTGAAGCAGGCTTAACATAGGCTGAAGTGTAGAAAAAAAAGCCTGTTTACACAACTTTACAGGCAGTAATCAGAACTCCAATTCTGTAAGACAGTGCAAAACCAGAGTTCTGCTGCATTTCTTAGTGATGGCAATGGATATTCCAGACCAGTTTTCTAGAAGAGTATTCCTAGCGGAGTCATTGCATAGTGCTTTTCCTAAGACAGTTTCCTGTTCAGTCTCCTGAGCTTTACCTTTGGGGTGATGTCATCTATATTTTGACTATCTAGCTTTTATCTTCAGCACTAATCTGGAAAATATGTAGATACACTGCATGGGTGGAAGTTAAAACCCATGTTAAGAGACTTTTAGGGTTGCACAATAAGGCATTCAAAATAGGGATGTGAGTAATCGACTTGTGCTTATTGAGTAGTCGAGCAGAGTACTCAACTACTCGTTTCCCCCTCCCTTGCTGTCTCTGCATGAGAGGCAGTGGGGAGAGGGGCAGGAGCCAGTATTGTGGGGAGCTGGCTTAAAAGGGGGCCACCTGCACCTCCCCCAGTGTCTCTATCAGAGGTTTCAGGGGGAGGGAGGAGGACAGGAGAGGCTGCTGCGAAGCTGCACTGGTAGCAGCCTCTCTCCGCAGCCATGAACAGGGGCTGCTGGACCCAGCATGAGCTGGGACTGAGCAGTTCCGACTTGTGGGGACCACTGTGCCTCTGCATTTTAAGTGCAGAGCTGCAGCGGTATAGAGCCGGCATGACCAGAGACTGATCAGTCCCGGCTTGAGTAGACTCCTGGAAATACCCCTGCTCTGCAGAGCAGCTCATTTATTGACTAATTGTGTAGTTGATACAAATTGTATCAACCACACGATTAGCCAAATAACTGCTCTTTATCATCCTTAATTCAAAAGTCAGTAAGGGAGAGAGCCACAAAAAAGACTTAGGCACCTAAGTCGCTAGGCATACATGTCCAACACGTAGGCACCACTGTGACCTCAACCCCCCTGCTAAGCTGCCACCCAACCCTGGAGGCACCTGAAATCCCTATGAATTCGTGTTTCCACCATTAACAATCCTTCTGCACCTGGGTTTCTGCCAATGTGGATGTGCACAGCCAACTTAGACTAGGGGAGCAGGTGCTTTAGCTTCTGCAGGACCTCCAGAGTAGGTGCTTCTATCCAACACACCTGCAAGGCCCAAGCCAGGAGCCATTTCAATGCCTATGTTTCTCTTTGGATCTGACTTTAAATGCCAGTATTCAGGCTGCATATGCTTGATTACTTAATGTGCATATGCAAATTTGAGAGACATATGTATACACCAAGTACTTGCATGCACAAAATTGTGCACTCCTTATCTTTAGAAGTCTCATTTAATTTCTTGTACATCATCAATCATCATCATTATTTTTACTTAGTATTTAGATTAGGATGGAGGCTAGAGGCTTACTCAGATTGAAACTCCATTACAACAAGCATTGTGAAAATACTGTTTTTACTCCAAAAAGCAAACTTATTTCCCATTCCCATTCAGTGCTAAATTGTTTACATACATGTCATTTTTATTCTTGAACTGGAATTTAGTGCATAGACTTTTTGTTGTAAAATTGCAGCATGCTTCTTCACATATATATATTTATGTTGCATTGTATTTTAATACTTCACTGGATTTACAGCAGACTTCCAATAATCCGGAACCTATGGGACCTAGGTGGTGCCGGATTATCAGATATGCCAGACTATCAGGAGGTACTATAAGATGGTTATATATATATATATATATATATATATATATATATATACTGTATACATTATATACTGTATATAAAGTGTTCTTAATCCTTTTTATTGCATATACTGTATACAGTATACTGTAATGTTTTAGTTTTTTTAAGCCTCTTTTACCCTTTTTGCTCAGTTCAGATGCTGCCGCTGTTATCTTGTGACTCATTTTTTGCTGAAGCTCACTCACTAGGCTCTTGCCATTTTGATGCCGGACTATCAGGAGTGCCGGACTATTGGATGCCGGGCTATTGGAGTTTTACTGTACTATCTTAATGCGGGAAAACCATTTTACCGTGCTGTTTCTTACCTGATATAATCAAAGTATTCTTTGTGCTGATTCCGATAAAAAACAGAAAGCTTAAGCATACGTCCTGCAATCACTTCAGCTTTTTCCAAAAGCTGTGTTAGATGAACTTTTGAATAATCTGTGAAGAAAAGATTATCTGCTAGTAAAAAAGAAACACAACAATCACAGTCTAACAGTATTTTGATTTTTTGTATAAAGCAGAGAGGCACAGAGAAAGATTTTTGGGACACAGGCATTAAAGCGTAAAAGTTTGCCCCAAAGTGACACTACCCGTAAGTGGCAGTCCTAGGAACAGAATCCCCATCCACCAGGTTACACTACTCCTCATGACTTGATGAACAAAACTAGATGCAATTTTTACAAGGGCTTGATAGCATTATCTCCTACTAATGTGCTTTTCCCTTAAAAAAATGCTCCCTACTCCCCATGTGACTATGACCTAGTATCACAATACATTACCACAGAGGCAATATGAGGGCTCTGATACTGCCCAACCGATGCAGGGTTAAACTCACTCCAGTGCATTTAGCACAAGGACTCATTACAATTTGTAATGAGGAGTACAGGCTGGCCTGTGCACTAGGGTGAATCTCATCACAATGAAGCTGTGTTCAAGTAATATAGAAGCCAAATCACTGGAGTGCAGGACAAGGTGAGGTGGAGGTGGTGGTGCTCTGAGGCTTTCCACAAGCAACAGCCTTGAGAACCTTGCTGCATGCTGAACAGAAGCACATGGAGTGCTTTCAGGAAACTGCGTAGCTACTTGAGGCTGAAGACAGATGCAAGAATGGCACTCCTTCAGTTTTATTCAGTTTTGATCACCTAGACTGCCACCAGGTGCATTGTTTGGCCAACTGCTAATGGTCTGTGCACTGCCTGCTTTGTATACAGTGTGATAAGGTCAGACCACAGGGCTGCTACCGTGTAAGGGAAAGGCAGACCAAAAGGCATGCTAATTAGAGGTAGAGGGCTTCAGGGCAATTAGGAGAAGCTGGCAGGGAGCTGGCCCAGGCAGATTGGGACTGGCTGACTCCACTTCAGGCCTGCTGGAGGCCTTTAAAAATCTCCCCAGTTAGAAGGTGGAGGAGAGAGTGAGAGGCTGGGAGGTGAGATGGAGAGCAAAAGTTTGACACAAAGTACTAGCAGTTAGGGTATGTCTGGACTGCATCCCTCTGTCGGCAGAGGGATGCAGACTAGGCAGGTCGACATTGCAAATGAGGCAGGGATTTAAATATCCAGCACCTAATTTGCATAAAAATGGCCACCACTTTTTGCTGACTCAGCACGTTGTTGGCAAAAAGCAGCAGATCTTGTAAACCTCCTTGCAGGAGGCATAAGGGAACTGTCGAAAAAGGCTTTCTTTCTCGACAGATCCCCCTCTGGACTGCTGCTTTTTGCCGACAAAGTGCTGAGTCAGCAAAACACAGCGGTCATTTTTATGCAAATTAGGCACGGGATATTTAAATCCCTGCCTCATTTGCAATGTTGACCTTCCTAATCTGCATCCCTCTGCTGACAGAGGGATGCAGTCTAGACATACCCTTACAGAGCTAGAGAGAGCAGGGAAAGGAGTTCCAGGAAGAGGGGCAGGGCTCCCTACTCCACATGCCAGCTGCAAGCCCAACCCCTGACAAAGAGAGGAGGCTGCCGGTCCAAACACTGGCTAGGGAAAGAGGGGTCCTTGCCACAACAGCTATGCTAGAAGGACAGTGTCTGAGTGTAGGAGAGGCCTGGGTCTCTGTGTATCTTCCTTCCCACATCCCAACAAGAGAGCAGTCCTGGTTTCATTACACATTTTAAACAGAAAGTAAGCCACCTAAACCACCCCTTACATTACCATGTGGGACTGGTCCTGATTATTATGTGATGTAGACAGAAGCTAACTGCACAGCATGCTTGTTTTTTTTCTTTCTTTAGATGCTGTATCTTTTACCAGCAATCTTACCTGCTGTACAAAACTCTATGATTTCACTCCACTCAGAAACAACGTAATCACCATCTACTTGCTTTGATGCTGTCTGCACTGCAACTGTATATTCTGTTCTTGGGCTCAAGAACCAGTGTCCACGAACTGTCATAGGGAGCGGAACAGCTTTTGCAACCAGTTTAGTAGGTACATCCTAATGAAATAAAAAAAGTTTGATCATGCTATATTCAGAAAGTCCTATAATTTTAGGGTCATGAATGTCAATAACCTTATTTAAACCCCCCAGGCCCAACTTCTACTAACTATTCTCACATGAGTACCACAGTGATGTTAACCAGATGACACACATAAGGAAAGGAAGTGAGATTTAGCCTTTATCTAAACACATGCTTTTAATATTGGGGCTATATGATTATAGAATATTATTACCTGTAGCACTATAGATTAGTGCAGTAGTCTCCAACCTTTTTAGGCATGAGATCACTTTTCGAATTTAAGTACAATCCAGGATCTGCCTCAAACACAAACACCCTTGCCCCGCCTCCTTCCTGCCCCTTTTCTGAGCCCCTGCCCCTGCTCACTCCATCCTCCCTCACTTTTATCAGGCTGAGAGCAGAGGGTTGGAGTGTGGGGAAGGGGGATGCAGACACTGATCTTGGGCTAAAGGTTTTGGAGTGTGGGAGGGGCTCTGAGCTGAGCCTGGGGCAGGGAGTTGAGGTGCAGGAGGGGGCAGGCTCTGGGAGAGAGTTTGGATGCAGGGGGACTCAGGGCTAGGGCTGGGGTTTGGGGGTGCAGGAGGAGTTCAGAACTGGGGCTGGAGGAGAACAGCAAGCAGGATGTTCCTGGGGGTGAGGGGCAGTTCCAAGGCAGAGGGCAGGAAGAGCATGGCCGTGCTGAGAGGGGCAGATAAAGGAGTGGCACTTGATAGCCTCCCAGCCAAACCTGTCAGGATCATCTGATCAAAGGTTCCATGATCTACCAGTAGATCCCAATTTACAGGTTGGTGACCACTGGATTAGTGGTTCTTAACCTTTCAAGACTATGCCCCTTTCTGGAGTCTGATTTTGTCATGACTATCCCCTGCAAGGTTTACCTCACTTAAAATACTTGTTTGCAAAATCAGATATAAAAATGCAAGTGTATCTTTACACTTACTTTGTATACACTACTACTCAAAATTGATTATTTAGATTATTGATTATTTGACTATGCACTTATAAAATAAATCAACTGGAATATAAATATTATACTTACATTTCAGTGTATAGTATATAATGCAGTACAAAAAGGCCGCATGAAATTTTAGCTTATACTGAGTTTGCTGGTGCTTTTTATATGGCCTGTTGCAAAACTAGACAAATAGCTAGATGCGTTGACATATACCCTGGAAGAGTGCCTCATACACTGTTGAGAACCACGTAATAGCTCAAGGAGATCAATTTGTATTTAAACATGCAAGCCTGTGGGATTAGGACTATAATTTGATTACGATACACTATGCTGCTAAGGAAATGTTAAGGCCATTAAAACATAAGCTTACTGGGTCTCTAAATATAATTTCACTGACTTCAGTGTTGATTGACACCAGCATGAAAGAAGAATAGTCTTTCACATAGCTCAGCACAAAATTAAGACAGCGCAGCCTAAATATTTCAAAACCAGTGCTTCATGTGTCAAATATATCATAAGGAAAATAAGGATTACCATACTGGCAGACCAAAGGTCCATCTAGCCCAGTAGTCTGTCCTCTGACAGTGGCCAATGCCAGGTGCCCCAGAAGAAATTAATAAAATGGACAATCATCAAGTGTTCCCTCACCTGTCACTCATTCCCAGCTTTTAACAAAGGCTATGGACACCAATCCTACCCATCTTGACTAACAGACATTGGTGGATCTCTTCTCCATGAATTTATCTAATTCTTTTTTGAACCCTGTTAAAGTCCTGGTCTTTACAACATTCTCTGGAAAGGAGTTCCGCACGTTGATTGTGTGCTGGGAAAAGAAAAATTTGCTTTTCTTTGTTTTAAATTTGCTACCTATTAATTTCATTTGGTGACTCCCTAGTTCTTATGTTATGGGAACAAGTAACTTTTCCTTATTTACTTTCTCCACTCCATTCATGATTTTATAGACCTCTATAATACTCCCCCCACCACCACCTTAGTCTCCTCTGTTGAACATTGAAAAGATGTTTTATCCACTCTGACTCCAATCTTTCTCTGTTGAGTGGTAATAGCTAATTGAGTCCCCATCATTTCACATGTATAATTGTGATTATGTTTTCAAGCATACATTACTTTGCGTTTATCAGCATTAAAATTCATTTGCCATTTTGTTGCCAAGTCACCCAGTTCTGTGAGATCCTTTTGAAGTTCTTCATAGTTTGGTCTTAACTATCTTGAACAGATTACTATCATTTGCGAATGTTGCCACCTCTCTGTTACCCTTTCTCCAGATCATTTATGAATATGTGCAATAGGATTGGGACCAGTACAGACCCCTGCGGGACACTACTACTTACCTCTATCCATACTGAAAACTGACTGTTCATTCCTACTCTTTGTTTCCTATCTTTTATCACAACAAACCTGTTTAAAAACAACACCTGGGAAAAGCAAATGCATGACAATAAGTGGAATTTGTGTTGTAAGCTTTGTGTCTATCACTGTAGTCTTCTGGTTTCTATTTCCTCCCCCCCCCCCCCATTGTTTTGTTGTGCCAGAGATTCAGAGCCCATTGTGCTGATATCAAAGATGGAGTTAGGAATGCTCCAATTCCAGTTGGGAATGCTCACAAGAGGCTGAAATGCTTGACCTCTGCAACATTGAAGACTTCAGCTTAGATCTGGCTATGAGGGAGTAGATGATATGCCAGGTTTCCTTGCCAGTATTTTGCAGGAAACAGAGCTGATTTCTGCATCCTTCAAAACCCTGCAGAAGCCTTGATCTTGGGAACAAAATGTGTGCAACAATATTAAAATGGAATGTATTGATTAACATAATGGTAATCTTCTATTCCCTATTAGGGTGTAAGCAAGCTTAATAGTGTGTGAAATATGAATAACAGCATGCTTTAGAACATACAGGTAATTTTAGAATTACTATTATTTTTATTACAAGATTACCAAATTAAAAAGAGTTGTGATGTATTCACAATTATCCATTCATTAGAATAGCAAATAGTGCCTGTCAGTATTCATTGATTAAAAGCTGCAAAGGCTGTCATTCTGGGAGGAGAGTCTGTGGTAAGAGAATGTGCATTTGAGAAACTGCTGGGAGAGAATCCCTGCCTAAGGAAATGGGTGGAATGGTTGCTTTCACATGGGATGGCTGTAAATGAGGGCTGCATTGTATCAACGTGATATGATTAAAAGAGATCAGAGACATTGACTAGTTGTCCTGGGGGCGAGGGCAGGCAGGAAGAGGTAGTGGTGATGGTTTTGTCACAATAGTCTCCTTGTGGTGTGGGAGATGGAAGCAAATTACAGTGGGAGAGATCTAGGTTGGATATAAGGAAAAACTATTTCCCTAGGAGGGTGGTGAAGCACTGGAATGGGTTACCTAGGGAGGGGGTGGAATCTCCATCCCTAGAGGTTTTTATGTTTTAAGTCTTGGCTTGACAAAGCCCTAGCTGGGTTGATTTAGTTGGGATTGGTCCTGCCTTCAGCAGGGGACTGGATTTAATGACCTCCCTGAGGTCTCTTCCAGCTCTGTGATTCTATGATTCTATGAAATTGGGATGGAGTGTGGAAGGCATTCCTTGTATATGGGGGAGGAGGAGTGGGTGGCAGATGGGAACCATAGCATCTTAAAATGGTTGCTGCCACATGAACAGTGGACATTTTAAATTAATCTAGCTTCATCCAAGTATAAACCAGGGATATAAGCGACTAGTTGACTAGTCAACTATCCAATAAGCAAAAGCTTATTGAATAGTCGACTAGTTCCTCAACTAGTTGCTTAAAAGCCGGTTCCCTCCAGCACTGTCTCCTGAGGGGGCAAGGGAGTAGCGGGAACTAGGCACGAGCCAGGAATCAGCTGATTCCCAACTTGCACTCAATCCCAGATGCTGCGACTCTGCTTTGTGAAAGTATTAAGAGCCTGCTGACTGTTAATAGATTTAAAAATCAGAAGCTCAGCAAGGGGGACCCAGCATGAACCAGGCCAGCTGATTTCTGGCTCACGCTGGGTTCCCCCTGCTGCACTTTAGCCCTTTAAATGTATTAAGAGCCCACGGGCTCTTAATACATTAAAAAGCAGAATCACAGCATCTGGGACTAGTTTAGTTGATTAAACTATATTTAACATCCCTAATACAGATGAAAGCAAAGGTTTTGTTTCTGCATGACCCATAAACAAACTTGGAAAGCGTTTCAATTAAGAAAAATTATTTATTTTCTGTTTGTTTTTATATTAGCAATAATAGCCCTTATTTTCCCTGTTCATATAGGAGGACTATTTGGAAACAGAATAACTAGCAGGAAAGTAACAACAAAAAACTAAAAAGTGATCAGATCGGAGAAGAGATTTCATTTTACATTTCTTCATATGCCACCCAATACTTATAACTAACTTGTTGAGAGGAAAACTCTTTTTGTCAGAGGGTATGTCTAGATTACATCCATCTGTTGCCAGAGGGATGTAAATTAGACATACCAAAATTACTAATGAAGCAGGGATTTAAATATCCCGTGCTTCATTAGAATAAAAATGGCCACTGCTTTTTGCAAATGCAGCAATTTGCCGGCAAAAAGCGGCAGTCTAGACGGTGATTGGTCGGCAAGGAAAGCCTTTTGCGAGCAATTCCTTATGCAACGAGGCATAAGTGATCGGTCAGAAAAGGCTTTCCTTGCCAACCGATCCCCATCTAGACTGCCGCTTTTTGCCGGCAAATTGCCGCCTCGGCAAAAAGCGGCAGCAATTTTTATTCTAATGAAGTGCGAGATATTTAAATCCCTGCTTCATTAGCAATTTCGGTATGTCTAATTTACATCCCTCTGGTGACAGACGGATGTACTCTAGACATATCCAAAGACTCCACTGCCCTGTCTCTGATGGCTGAAAAAGCTCCCTTTCCAGTTATTTCTGTGACTTTGAGGCTAATTCACTCTCTTTCTCTCACACAGACACAGACAGAGACACATACACTCTCAGTGTTTTAACTGTAAATTAACATTATACTGTGAGATTTAGCTGTAATTACTGTAAATAGCATGACCATCCTATTAAATAAATGGAAAACATTATGCAAAATCCAGGCCAGGGGTGCAGTGTGATTAAGGAATCAAACTAATTAAATATACAAACCAGTCACATATTTATGTGTTCTTGACTTATGAGCAATCTCTTCAAATAAAGATTTATAAAATGGCCCCGGTCATAAATTGTAAAGTCCTCTATAAAATGTCACTGCTCACCACTACAACAGATGAGCAGGAGTGACAGTGACGAGTTAAGGTTGCTTTGTAACCTTATTTGTGCATTTTCATACTTTGGTATTTGGGTTTATTATATAAGGTGCAGGCTTAAATGTAAATCTCTAGACTGAAATGTGTGGATTTTGGAAACTCATTCATTAATGGGATTCTCCCCTTCACAAAGTGAACCACAGGAAGGTCTGGTCTACCCTAAGTATGTTAAGTAATGGTTAATTTACTAATCAAGCAGTTAATGGCATTTCCATCGACTACTTGACTAGTCAATAGGCACTTCTACATTCTTCTTTTGAAATGTACAAGAGCCCTCGCACCTTTCCCAACCAGGAAATGTTCATGTCAATGAAACATTCTTTGTGATCCATGAGAGCCTGCAGCACCCCTGTTGATGTAATCTGAGGCCCGGTAGTCAGGGTCCAGGATGGGGATGTACGTGCCATCTATGGCCCCCTGCAGTTGGGGAAGCTCATGTCAGCAAAGCCATCAATGATGCTGTCCACATTCTCCAGAGAGACGACCCTCTGTAGCAGCACCTTGTTGATGGCCTTGGCTACCTTTAGGAGGACAGCCCCAAATGTGAATTTCTCCACACCCAACTGGTTCCTGATGGAGAGCAGTAGCTGTCCGGCATGGCAAGCTTCTACAGGGAGTTGGTGACATACTTCTGCATGGGGATGGCAGGTCGCAGTTGAGTGTCCTGTTTCCTGAGGGCAGTGGTGAGCCACTTGCAGGGCACGAGGAAAGTGGCCTTCCACATGCGGAATTTCTGCAGCCACCGCTGGTCATCCCATAGCTGCAAGATGATGCAGTCCCACCAATCCAAACTAGTCTCCCACCACCAGAAGTGACATTCCATGGTGTCCAGGAGATTGAGGGGCATGTGCAGCAGCAGGAGTGCCAAGACCTGGGGGTATGTCTACACTACAGCACTAGTTCGAACTAACAGTTCAAATTAGTTAATTCAAACTAAGCTAATTCGAACTAACGCGTCTAGAACTAAAAACTAGTTCGAATTAGCGATTTGCTAATTCGAACTAGCGCGTCCACACTGATTGGACGCAGGGGGGCATTTAAGGGTGGCTGAAACCGGTTCTGGCAGGGCATCAGGTCAGTAGTTGCTTTGTGTGGCTGCTGTCTGAGGCTATCTGAGGCTCGAGCTTAACGGGACCCCCCCTGGACAGCCGGTTCTCAGCTTTTCCTGCTTGCTTGCCAACCTCGCCGAGGGACAGCAAAGCATTGGTCTCTGTGCCCGTCTGTGTCGGTGCTTCCCTTCGGGGGGGCCGCCGCAGGTGGCAACATGGAGCCACGGCTCGCCCTGCACCTTCTGGTGCACGTTCTGGACTTGCTGCTGAAAGCCTGCCAGCAATGGCTCGAGGCTGCCTGGCACCACCTGGGGAACATCAGCCCCCTGCCTCTCCGCCTGGCCGCCCTGGGGGCCATGGAGGAGCCGCGGCAGCGCCCCGGCACCGGCATGCCCCGCCACGTCTGGCGTCTGGACACCAGCACCAACTGGTGGGACCGCATCGTCCTGGAGCTCTGGGAGGACCGACAGTGGACCCAGAACTTCAGGATGAGGAGGGACACCTTCCTGGAGCTCTGCGAGTGGCTCGCCCCTGCCCTGCAAAGAAGGGACACTCGCATGAGACCCGCCATCCCCCTCCAGAAGCGGGTGGCCATCGCCCTCTGGAAGCTCTCCACGCCGGACAGCTACCGATCCGTCGGGAACCAGTTCGGCGTGGGGAGATCCACCGTCAGAGCGGTGCTCATGCAGGTATGGCACTCGTCGGCCACCGAGCCCGGGGGGAGGGGGGCTGCGAGGAGGGGATGGGCCGCCCCAGGGACAAAGGGGGGGCGGGAGGAGGCGAAAGCGCCCCGCACCGGAGGGGTCGGGCTGTCCCGGCCGTACTACACGCTGCCAGGGGGGTTGCTTCCGGGAGTGGGGCGCGGGGCACTGCCAGGGCACGCACGCTCCCAGCCACCCGGGCGCCCCACTGATTGGTGCTTTGCTGTGTCTCTCTCTGCAGGTGGTCAAGGCCATCAACCAGGTGCTGCTCCGCAGGGTGGTCTGCCTCGCCGACCCGGACGCTGTCATCCGGGGATTCGGCGCCCTCGGCTTCCCCAACTGCGGGGGGGCCATCGACGGGACGCACATCCCCATCCGTGCCCCGGAACACCAGGCGTCCCGGTACGTCAACAGAAAGGGGTACTTCTCCG
Organism: Pelodiscus sinensis; assembly: GCF_052426305.1. Taxonomy (NCBI): domain Eukaryota; kingdom Metazoa; phylum Chordata; order Testudines; family Trionychidae; genus Pelodiscus; species Pelodiscus sinensis. The sequence goes on along the minus strand of NC_143059.1, from coordinate 20,848,672 downwards.
TGATCCTGCAGGCCGTGTGTGACCACCGGGGACAGTTCACAGACATTAATGTGGGCTGGTCGGGCAAAGCACATGACGCCCGGGTGTACCACAACTCCTCCGTGTGCCAGCGGCTGCAGGACGGAACCTTCTTCCCCGACCGCCACATCAGGGTCGGGGACGTGGACATGCCCGTGTGCCTGGTGGGGGATGCCACCTACCCACTGCAGCCGTGGCTGATGAAGCCGTACACGGGGCACCTCAATCCCTCCCGCCAGGCCTTCAATGCCAGGCTGACCAGGGCCCGCATTGTAGTGGAGGGGGCCTTCGGGCGACTGAAAGCCCGCTTTCGATGCCTCCTCACCCGTCTGGACCTGGCAGAGCACAACATCCCTCCCGTGGTGGCAGCATGTTGTGTGCTCCACAATTTGTGTGAGCGAAAGGGGGAGGCTTTCCTGCCAGCCTGGATGGCTGAGGCTGACCGCATGGCTGGACACTACGGTCAGCCCCGCACCACCGCCATCCGGGAAGCCCAGCGGGGGGCCGTCCGGATCCGGGAAGCCCTGCGGGAGAGCTTCCTGGTGGAGGAGGAGGAGGACTGACCTCTTCCTGCATGCCCCACTGGGGCCTTCTTCCACCCTACCCCCCTTCCCCTTTCCCCTCCCTATCTACTGTACAATAAAGACACCTGTTTTTGAAACAAAAACGTCTGTTTATTGAACATAACTGGGTGCGGGAAGGGAGGAATGAGGGTGGGAGAGGGGAGGGGGAAACCTGGGACGAGGGAGCTGGAAGGGAAGGGGAGGGAAGGGAGGAAGGGAAAGGAAAGCTCAGGGGTGGGAGTCCGGCTGCCTCTCCTGTCTCGCCACACTGCGGGTCCGGGGGCGTCGGTGGGAAATGGTTGTGGAGGGGGGGGGCAGGAGGGACAGGGGGTGTGGAGGAAGCAGGAGCGGAAGCAGGAGCGGGAGCAGGGGGAGCAGGGGGAGCAAAAGGGGGAGCAGGGGGAGCAAGAGGGGGAGTAAGAGGGGGAGCAGGGGGAGGAGGAAATGGGAAGCGGTCCAGCAGGCTCTGGAGGTGGCCTCGCAGAGCACGGCCCTGCTCCTCCAGGGCCTCCAGACTCCTCCGGCGCAGCCTGAGGTCCTCCTGGACCCAGTGGTCCTGGAGACGGAGCTGTCGATCCAGGAACTGGAGGTGCCACCTCTGGTAGTCCTCCTGGTTCCTGGCTGTCCTGCTTGCCCGGGCGCGGGTGGCTGCTGCAGGCGGAGTGGTGCGCCCTGCAGGCCCCGGTGCTGCAGCTGTGGTGCAAGAAGACCAGCGGTCAATTACCCCAGGGGCCCAGGTGTGTGAAACCCATCTCCCCTCTGCAAGGCCAGGGCCCCTGCAGGATCCCCAGCTGCTGCTCCGTGGTGGGCAAGGCCCAGGCGCACGGTCCCGGGGCTCCCTCTCGCCCCAGCCCCCCGTACACATAAGGGGAACACGAGGGTACTCACAGGTGGACGCCTCCCCGGCCTCAGACGACTCAGGCGAGCGGCTCTGTGGCGTGCCTCGGGGGTCCCGGGTCCTGGGCAGGCTGGCGGCAGGCTCCTGGCTCTCAGAGCCCTCTTCCTCCTCCTCCGTGTCCAGGAGCGGTCCCTCTGCCCCGGGGTCAATCACGTCCCGGGGGGCAGGGACGGCATGAGCCCCCAGGATGCGGTCCAGGGCATGGAAGTGGGGACAGGCCTCCGGGTCGGCCCCTGGCAGGCAGGCCCGGGAGTAGGACTGCCGCAAGTCCTTTATTTTGCAGCGCACCTGCTCCCGGCTGCGCTGGTGGCCCCTGGCGGCCAGGCTGGCAGCCATGCGGCCGTAGACGGCCGCGTTCCGGTGGCTAGTGCGTAGATCGTGGACATTGGAGGCTTCCCCCCAAACCTCGATGAGGTCCACGATCTCCGCACTTGACCAGGCGGGCGCCCGCCTTTTGCGCCCCCGGGCAGGCTCCTGGGAGCCGCCAGGCTGGTCCTGGGGAGCAGTGAAGGGCTGGGAGCCCTCGGATGGCTGGCTCATAGTGTGGCAGGTGCAGGCTGTGCAGGCACGAGTGCTTGCAGCCTTGCAACTGGCACAAAGTGTGTAGCCAGCCCGTGGCCCTTTAAGGGCTCCGGGGCCAGGAGGGGGGCAATAGAGTTTTCCTGATGTTGGCCAGAGTGGCCACCAGGGAAACCTGGGAAGCCTTAGCCTCCCACTAGTTCGAATTAAGGGTCTACACAGCCCTTAATTTGAACTAGCTAGTTCGAACTAGGCTTAATCCTCGTAAAATGAGGTTTACCTAGTTCGAACTAAGCGCTCCGTTAGTTCGAATTAAGTTCGAACTAACGGAGCGCTAGTGTAGCACCTAGGAAAGTTAGTTCGAACTAACGGACATTAGTTCGAACTAACTTTGCAGTGTAGACATACCATGGGTGATCAGAGCCTGCATTCCAGGCTGGTCCTCGTGCTGTTGAAGCTGCATGCAGGCAGTCTGGACGACCTGAGCTATGAAGCAGAGTATGAGACTTGTGAGCCTGGCACTGCTCTGCAGCAGCTCTGGCTCAATGTTGCGAGTAAAAATGTTGGCATATTATGAGGTATTCGGGTGCCCATAGCAGTTTTGCTGACTTGAGGGTATAAATTGTCCCCAGATTGGAAATAGTTGTGGGTGAAGACAAAATCACATAGCTCAGTTACCAGGTGTGCTGTGGCATCATCAGGAATAGTATAATCTGGTGGTTGGAATAGCTGCATTAAAGTCTATGAAGCCATGCCAATTTATATCAGCTGAAGATCAGGACTAGGTGATGTTTTAAAACTCACTGTTGAAAATTGCAGTGATGGTTTTCAGGTATACAACAAACACAAAACATTACTTCCAACCATCTCATAAAACCAAAAGTGAAGGTCAGGAAAAATGGGGGAGGAAAAAGGGGTTATAAATACAAAAAAACAATTATCACAGTTAAAATACCTTTGAAGGTAAAAAGATCAACATAAGTTAGCAGAAATGTTTCCTGATTGCCCTTTTAGTTTTAAAGCCCTTACTAATACAAGTGTTGGTAACATTAAAAATATCATACTTTGACGGTATCTGGGCTCTGATACTGTTTCTGATACTCTGATACATCTTTTATGGAATTCATGAACACATTTTAAGATAGCAAATGATTGTGTCTTTAATATAATTGTCCTCCCTTGATTTGACAGTAGCATCATAGTCCATCCCACTACAGGCAGTCCCCGAGTTACGCGGATCCGACTTATGTCGGATCCGCAGTTATGAACGGGGATTTCTCGCTCCAGAGAACTAGAGCAGCGGGACACTTGGTCCCGCCGCCCGCCTTCTCCGGGGCGAGAAAAGCTGCTCCCCGTCTCCCTGGTCTGCTGGCTCCACCAGCAGACCAGGGAGACGGAAGCAAAGCGGCGGAGCACCGTGGGCCGGACCCGCGGCCGCTTCCAGATCAGCTTCCAGACCCGCGGGTCAGCTTCCGGACCCGCGGCCGCTTCCAGATCTGCAGACCAGGGAGACGCTGAGCAAAGCCGCGGAGGACCCGGGCCGGACCGCGGCGCTGAACTGGAAGCGCCACGGTTCAGCCCGGGTCCTCCGCAGCTTTGCTCCACATCTCCCTGGTCTGCTGGGGGAGGGGGAGACGCAGCTAGTGCCCCCCCCCCCCAGCAGACCAGGGAGACGTGGAGCAAAGCCAGGGGCCTGTGGTAGATCAGGTGGGGCACTGCCGGTTGGTCCCGCAGCACCGCTCCTTGTCGCTACTGGACCAACCCGGCAGCACCCCAGCTGCTCTGCCCCAGGCGTCCTGATTCAGCTGCTGATCAGTTTCAGCAGGGGTGCTGCTGGGTTGGTCCAGTAGCTCCGAGGAGCGGCCGCGCTACTGGACCAAGCCAGCAGCACCCGAGCTGCTCTGCCCCAGGCGTCCCAAAGTCAGCCGCTGCTGAAACTGACCAGCGGCTGACTACAGGAAGCCCGAGGCAGAGTTGCTCTGCCCTGGGCTTCCTGGAATCAGCTGCTGATCAGTTTCAGCAGCAGCTGACTTGGGGATGCCTGGTGTTCTTACCTTGAATCTGTATGTAAGTGGAACTGGTGTCCAGATTCAGCGGCTGTTGAAACTGATCAATTTCAGCAGCGGCTGATGCCAGTTCCGACTTACATACAGATTCAACTTAAGAACAAACCTACAGTCCCTATCTTGTACGTAACCCCGGGGACTGCCTATACATAACTAACAGTACTTTGAAATAAACAAATGTAATGTACCGCTGACATCTAACAGAGAGCAAATATTCAGCTCAATAGTTGCTGAAATGTCTGAACAAGTGTTTTAAATCATTCTGAACAAGCATTAAGAAGCAGAGGAAGACTGCTGGAAACCTTCCTAGAAGTTAATTATTAAATCTTATGTCAAGAAGACACATGTTGCTGTTGTGAGGATAGGCAGAGGAGCACCATGCGCAACCTGTTTAATGAAAAATAAGACTGGTAAAGGAACCAGAACTTCTGTTTTGCTGGAAATTCTACTGTTTCAAAATTTGTTTTAGGTTTCAATTGGAAGGAAAAATTTTCAAAAAATTATTTTGAATCAAAACATTTAATTTCTATGAAAATTAAATGTTTTATTAATTTGACTTTTATATTTGAATTTATAGTGTAATACAAATCAAATGGAATGTTCTAACATTATCAAATAGTTTCATTTCAATTTTTAAACAAGTTTTTCAAAAATTATTCTATTGGATTTTTTTTTCTATCAGTTCTTTTACAAATCCCAGCTTTCTAGTGAATTCAGTATGTGGCTTTCCATGGCAGTCCAGACGATTGTCACAAAATTTTGTATTTATTCTAAAAATCACTGTTTACTGTTTTTTAAAAATTACCTTGTGTTTAAATTTGTTGGAATTCTTGTTCTCTTTCTTGTTGAGATCAATAAAATAGTGAGTAATACGATCCTTGGATTTAGAATCCATGTCCCATGAAATCTTGAAAGAATCACATGTGATGTTACTTATTTTGATGTTGTGTGGGACTGGAAGTTCCTCCATCTCTGCGATCCCACTATCTTGTGATTTATTCCCTGTGTAAAAATAAACATTGACAGCATTAGACAAATGCACTAGAGTATGATTAGTTCAACTTTTAACATAGCAAATATTAGTCTCTTTCAACTATTATTTTACAAAAATACATACAAGAAAAATACAAAAGCCCAATTCTGTAAGTCTTACTCAGAGTGGAAGTACCTACTGACAAGATGAGTCTCTTTGAAGTCAGTGAAAATACGGACATCAATATAAGTAAGGGCTTCCCAATATGAATATAGCAAATTATATAAAAAAGATGTTGTGCCACTACACATAAGATTCTGCAGAAACATATGAAGAATTTGGTGGCTGAAAAGTTAACAGGCCCATAAATGACTTATTTCATAATGTAGTTATTGACAGTCAAATGTAAGAAATATGATTAGAAATCCTAGCAGTGATTCTCAAACATAAAAATGCTTTCAACATTTACAAGAGGCACGAGAATATAACATTTAATAATGTCATATTTGCAACAAGCACCAAATATTGACACTGTGATAGTTTCGATTTGTCCCTTTGGGTTGTTTGCAATGTTAGTATACTTGAATTTCACTAGTTTCATCAGGAAGCTTTTTCTAACTTCTACAGACACACATGAGAGAGAACAAATTGTTCACTGATCCCCACAACCAACACGTGCTAAAATTAGATATTTCCCTGTACTCTTGTATAGCAAGTGCTTCCCTGCAGTGGTGCCACCAGCAAGTGTTAAGGGATGAGGTGATCTTTGCCAGACTCACTACTGCGTAAGAGTGTAGAAGGATGCAAAGCAACAACAGAAAAGAGCAAGAGGAAAAAGACACAGCACATAAAGCTAAAAAGCAGTGAAGACAGATGGTGTGAAGGAAGTGAGAGAGCGAGGCTAAGAAACAAGTTGATAAAGATGGGGCAGAAGATAGAGAGATGTGGTGAAGAAACAGGCAGGGGGAATTACCACTGACAGTTACACTGGGGCTAGAGGCAATTATATCAATTAGGGGAGGCTGGTGAAAGGACAAGAGCCACCCCCAGCCAATGTTTTTGCACTTGCTGAAAGTTCTATAGATCCAGCAGTTGGAAGATGTATGTGGAGGGGGGGAAGGGGGAGAGGAGGGCATGGCCTGACCATTTTAAGCTGTGGGTCCACCACTGAAATTTCACCCAGATGCCCTGCTATCTAGACAGAGCAGAGTCACAGAATCAGGGTATGTCTACACTACAGCATTATTTCGAAATATCTTATTTCAAATTAGTTATTCAGAAATAAGTTATTTCAAAATAATGTGTCTACACACAAAATGCATTTTGAAATAGCGTTTTGCTATTTTGAAATAGCACGTCCACACTGAGTGGACGCTGAATCTCATTTAAGGCCAGCCGGAACAAGGTCCGACAGGGCATTAGGTCAAGAATTACTTTGTATGGATGCTGCCTGAGGCTATCGAGGCCTGTGCTTAAAGGGACCCTCCCCCCCCCCCCCCCCCGGACAGCCAGTTCTCAGCTTTCCCTGCTTGCTTGCCTACCTTGATGAGGGACAGCAAAGCATTTTGTCTCTGCATGCTCTGGTTGCCCTCACTCAGGACACCACAGCACTCTGCAACATGGAGCCGGAACTGCCCCTGGGCACTCTGGTGCTTCTTGTGGACACGTTGCTGCAAGCCTGGCTGCACTTTCTGCAGATTGCTATCTGGGAGGTCCAGCGGGGGGCTGTCAGTATCCAGGAGGCCCTGCGGGAGAGCTTCCACCCTGAGGAGCAGTGAGAGCCTCCCTGGTCTGCCCCACTGGGGGCTTGTGCCTCATTCCTCCCTTACGTCCTTCCACTTACCCCTCCCTAGCCCCCCTTCCTGATGTCAAATAAAATACATGTATTTTCATGAAAGCAAACTCTCTTTACTTAACAAAACGGGGGAGGGGGAATGAAACTCTGGTGAGACTGGGGAAAGGAGGTGGGAGAGGGGAGAAGAGAGGGTGGGAGAGGGGAGGGAGAAACCTGGGAGGAGAGAGCTGGAAGGGAGAAGCAAGGGGAAGAAGGGGGAGGGGAAGCTCAGGTCTCAGGGTTACGGGGTCTCACCGGACCAACTTGATTTTCATGCAAACTTGCTCCTAGGTTCGCATGTGGCCTTTGGTGGCCAGGCTGGCAGCTATCCTGCCATAGACGGCCACGTTCCCCTGTCTAGTGCAGAGATCATGGACGTTGGGGGCATCCCCTCCAAACCTGAATAAGGTCTATGATCTCCACCCTGGACCAGGAAGGTGCCCACCTTCTCCGGGCCCTGGCAGGCTCCTGGGAGCTGGCAGACTGCTCCTGGGGAGTGGTAGAGGGCTGGCTGCCAGTGGCTTGCTGGCTCATGTTTTGGGGCCACTGGGTCAGGGGCAGTGACTGTTGGAGTTGCTGAGCCTTGCCATTTCCATTAAACAATGTGCAAGGGGACAATCTAGCTCAGGTTGCTCCTGAATTAAAGTCATTACCATTGGATAGTACTTCAGTGATCTAAATGAAATAAGGCAGTGGTCTTGAGTCCACACCACCAGAAATCACCAGTACAAATGAAACTAGTTATTAGACACAGCAGAGAAGACAAGGATTGAATGGGCATGGGGACTAATCTACCCCTTCACTTCTGTTTGTTGTCCCTCAGGGCTCATCTAAACTACGGGGAAGATTCAAAAGAGGATCTTCTTCTGATCTCACTTTCAAAAGCAGAACTTTGAAACCAAAAAAATGAGGTTTATGCGGCTTTTTGAAAAAGGGGAGGGTTGCTGAAAAAACCCTGCATCTTGATTACTTTCACTTTCAAAAGCTCTGCTTTCAAAAGTGAGATTGGAAGAAGATATGCAAATTCCTGCAGAATTTACATATCCTCTTTCAAATCTTCCCCGTAGTCTAGATGAGCCCTTAAGGTCAGGACTAAGACATCTTAGAGACCAGTCTGGGGGAGCTTGTGCTGCCACAGCCCTTGCTTTATTTGTGGATGAAAGATCTCAGTCCACCTCACTAGACAACCCATGCCAGTGCTTCTAGTGAAGCAGTGTTTCCTAATAGCCATCCTCGGCCTCCCACCCTCTTTGGAACCCATCTCCAGGTAGCTGAAGGCAGCTATCAAACCCCGGTCACTCTTCTCTTCTGTAAACTGAATAAGCCCAAATCCCTCAGCCTCTCCTCATAAGTTATATGCCCAAGCTCCTTAATAATTTTTGTTGACCTCTGATGTATCTTTTCCATTTGTCTTCATCTTTTCTGTAGTTAGAGGCCTAAATCTGGACACAATATTCCAGATGTGACCTCACTAGTGCCAAATAGAGGGGGATTAATCACTTCCCTTGGTTTGCTAGCAATTCTTCTACTAATGTGCCCAATATGCCATTAGCCTTCTTTGCAACAAGGGCACATTGCCTCAAATCAAGCTTCTTGCTGGATGTGAGGCAATGAGGATGGACCCCAGCAGAACTGTAATCCATAGGTCCAGAACTGCTGGACCCCAGCAGAATTGCTGCTTAGCCAGTCGGTCTGCAGCCTGTAACAGTGCTTGGGATTCTTCCATCCCAAGTGCAGGACTCTTCACTTGTCTTTCGTGAACCTCATCAGATTTCTTTTGGACCAATCCTCCAATCTGTCTAGGCCACTCTGGACCCTATTCCTACTCTCCAGAGTATCTACCTCTCCCCCGAGCTTAGTGTCATCTGCAAACTTTTTGAGGGTGCAATCCAGCTCCTCTTCTAGCTCATAAATGAAGATGTTGAACAAAACCGGCCCCAGGACTAATGCCTGGGGTACTTCATTTAATACTGTCTGCAAAGTAGATTAATCGCACTGGCAAATATCCCTTTAAAGCTTCCCTTTGTCACTTACTCTTGAAAAAGTTTTCTATACAGGATATAATTTTCCCCTGTATGCTCATCATTATGTCCATTCTCATCTCCAGATGTTACTGATACATGCCCATCCATTCATGCTGAAGCCTAGTAGCGAATCACTCAATGAGCAGTTTAACAAAAGGAAATAAACTCTAGGGCAAATAGAAGTTGCAATTTAAACTAATCCTAAATCAGGAGATACTTGCTCTGAAACAGTCCAAAATCCCAATTGAAAAGGACTTAGCACTGGGATCTGGAAGCCAAGTGTTTTCATTTTTGCTTCTCTGCTAGTTCTTTATGGATGAATTGACCTTTCATTGCTGAAACATCACTGAGGCTATATCTACACTACAAGATTTTTGTGCAAAAACAGCTGTTTTTGTGCAAAAAACGGCAGAGCTGTAACCCACACACCTAGTGTGGTTCACTGACCCATGCAGTGGCACCTAGACCACAGCAACAGATAAGATCAAGAAACCTCTACCATAGGGGCTGGGTGCTAGCTGGCTTTTAGCTCAGAGGGTAGAGGCTCTTATACTCAGCTCCTAGAGGTCCCAGGTTCAAATCCACCCAGTGGCAGTTACAGTGTGTCCACACCTCAGGTGTGTTTCTGCACAAGTAAATTGGTAAAAAAGAGGGCTTTTGCTGGTAGAGTTATTCCTCTCCCCACGAGGAATAACTTCTTTTTGCACTACAGCTCTTGTGCAAAAAGGCATGTGTGGACACTCCACAGGGGTTTCTTGTGCAAAAAGAGCCTATCAGAAAAAGCACAGGTGCTCTGATGGCCATTCTGTTAATGGCAAACAGAGCTTTCTTGTGCAAGAGCATCCACAATGCATGGATGCACTTTTGAGGTGTGGACGTGCTTTTACACAAGAAGTTTTTGCAGAAGATCTCTTCCGCAAAAAGCTTCTTGCGCAAAAACCCTGCAGTGTAGACAAAGCCTGAGAGATAAAAATGAAAATAACCCTGATAATGCAGGAATGGAGAACTGTAACATGAAAATCAAAATAGGGCCACTTCTGTTTAAACCTACCCTTTCATTTTGCATTTTCCTGATGTGCCAACCTGGGAACAATAACAGGGGAATATAAGAAAAAACACAAGTATTATACATCCTCTGGCTGAAAATTCAAAAGAAAAAAGATTAACAACCAAATGGACTAGGTCCGCAATGCCACATAATGGGAAATGTCCTCCCTTGGAATTAGAGAACAGATGCTTCTGAAACAACTCCATTTCACAGTCTGAGATTTAGTTATGTAACCAGTACACAGTCCAAGGGATTCTTGATCCTCTCACGAGAAGCCAAGGAAGCTACTGATTTGTGTGTAGTTCTCACTTTGAAGGACTAAAATCTTATGCTCAAAGTCACAGAATAAACACAAAATGCCATCTTCACTGAGACTAGATGCAGAACCTTTATACTCCTATTACAGGCTTATCTCTCTCTGCCATATCCAGATTTAAATTTCAACTCAAATAGTCTAATCAATTTTAAACCCATTGTGATAGTCACTGCTGCAGCTGAACCAAAATGCTGACAATTGGTTAGAAACAACATTATATAAAATATAATTTGCATAATTATAATTCATATAATTTCACTATATACACACACTTAATTTAAAGTTGTAATTATATTTCAATTCAGAAATTAGCTATGAGTGAAAGAAAGAAAAGAGCACAGAAGTTTCTTTTGATCATTCATGGCTTTCACTCGTCACTGTTGGAGACGTGATAAAAATTAGGAAGTGATATAACCAAGCTGAAAAGACTTGAAAGCACTCTGGGATTGCTTTTGAATTTATCTCATTACCTGGAAAACAAGCAGCGGAACCATTTCGTCTGAAGTGGTGGAAGGATGATACAAAAAAAAAATCTTATTAGAATCTCTCACTGAAAAGTAGCTATCTTATGTGCACAATCACTATTTTTTAAATTTTAATTACACGAGGACCCTCCACTTTTACCTTAGAATTCACAATACATAAGTTCACAGCATGGACAACTTGCCAACTGATTTTTTCATTTAACGCACAAAGGCTTTTCTAGAATTATACACAGAGATATTGAAGACATTCATTTCAAACATTTTATTAAATATTCACAGGAGTGATTTTTTTACAAAACTGGAAAATAAAGTAATAGTTGCTTTTGGTCTTCAATGATTTTGCTCATGGAGTCTCAGCTCTGATATTATCTTAACAGTCAAATTAGACATTAACAATGGAGAGAGCCTTAGCTATAGCATGACTAGTATACATGCACATACACACACACACCCCCTTTCCCCCACGTCTAGTTTGCATGCAATTCATCATTTGGACAATATATTAAAAATATAGGCTCGTGCTAGAGGGCTACACCCCAGATACACTGTGCTGAGATACTGAAAATTCAGATTGGCTACAGAGTTGATATGATTTGTATTAGCAAGCAAATCATGCTTTCACTCCCATAATTCCAATCCTAATGCAAACAGCTCAGCCTAAATGATCTCAGCCACTTCTCACAGCAGTAACAGTGCAGTCTACTGCACTGTGGAAGCATGAGAAATTATCCATCAGTCAAACAAATTCATAGAGAACAGTACCTGGAAATGATTGACTACAATGGAATAATGAGCACCTATCATCAAGTAAACAGAAACAAAACAAAACAAAAAACACAGAGAAATAATAAGCATGACTGTCTATTCTCAAAGCAAAACAAACTTGTGAAACATACATTCACTTGCAGTGGCACTCTTTATAGCCAAAGCCAATTAAAATAAAGCATCATCTTCTGCCAGTGGATTCACAAATACTATTTGTTGTTTATAGTTTGCTATGCAGGAAAAAGCCAGAGGATATCTTTTACAATTATCCTCTGCCTGCCATCTGACCTAAATGTCATGGCTCTGGTTCTAACTAGGGATGTAAAATCCCATGTAATTGGCTAACCAGTTAAATGTGAAGTTTTCTTCATGTTTAACCAGTTAACCAATTAAGGGAGGGGGTCACAAGTGCTTCCTCCCACCCCCACTCTCCACCATGGCCAGGCTGCAGTGGCCCACCACTATAGGCAGGGACTGCTCCAGCCTGCTCCGGATGCCTGGAGCAGCCACTGTCCGCAATGGATCCCGCGGGGCAGAAGCAGCCCCCCTGCCCATGGCAGGTGGGGAGCTGCTCTGGCTCCCACCGGTTAAACAAATAAGCATCATCCATTAAGGGTGATGGTTACTGGTTAACCTTTCACATCTCTAGTTCTAAGGGGACTGTGGGAGGAGTTTTCAGATTGATAATTCCCTGGCACATGGCTATTGTTCAGCTAATAGTTAGTTCCACTTTTAGCTCTAGGATTTTATGCAAAAAATTCATAATAAAATAACAGAATTTGGAAGTAGGCAGTTTCCCATGAAAGACTTCACCAAAATCAGAGGTAACACAAATAATGGTGACAATTACAGACTTCTAAACTGGCATAAATAGGAGTATAATTTATATATTAGTGAGAGTCGCACCAGGAAAAGCAGCCAATAAAAGGGCGCGAGAAAATGACAAAATGGGTCCTCCCTGTTGTTTAAACTTTCCTATTGGCTATAACCTCTGCTAAAATCCCATCTTCATGCCTCATAAGTGTGTAAATTACATCTGTTTAACAATGTGTCATGTACAGTAACATTTACAGCATTTCTGAATCTGGGCCACTATGTGCAGGTTCTCTGTCTTACTTGACTATTTGTTCAAGACTCCATTTACATTGGAAAAAGTTAAATCATCTAGTTCTGAGTTTTCCATCAATTGTAACCTTTCAGAGTAACATGAAAAACCAAACCCATATATTCAGGATATTCGTGTCTGAGCAGGAGCGGTCTGAGGCTGGCTGCGGCAGCTGGCACCCCAGGTGGAACGCGCGATCAGCGCCCCCACCTACAGGGCTGTCAATGGACTGATGTCATCATTGGGCATTCTGGGCAGCGGCGCCCTAGGCGGCGGCCGAGTCTGCCTATAGTCACGGGCTGCCCCTGTGTCTGAGTGCTTTTTCAAAAAAGGGTTTTTCGAAAGTGAAAGCACAGTCTAGTCATGGTTATTTTGAAAATAAAACCCTTTTTTGAAAGAACCCAGACTCCTCATTTTTTCAGGAGTATGGGTTCATTTGAAAAAGGGGTTTTGTTTTGTTTTTTTGAAAGAACTGCTTTTAAACTGAGCTTTGACTTTCGAAAAACCCTTTTTGGAAAAAGCACTCAGATGCAAATATGCAAATGAAGCATGGGATATTTAAATCAATGCTTCATTTACACTTTCGATTTGCCTAATTTACATTCCTCTTTTGAAAGAGGAATGTAGTTTAGACGTGCCGTGCCCCTAATGTGATACAATATGCTCTAAATAAAAAATAGTCTTAATAATTGGCAATATGGTTAATGAATGGTCTTTGAATGCTCATGCATATTTGTATCTTCATGTTAGTTTGGTTCACTAATTATTATATTATGTCCTTACCTATTGTGCAACCCCAGAGATGTCAACAGGATTGCATTGGTATAACTGAAAGCAGAACTTGGCTCTAAACACACAAATAGATCCTATCTTTTTTTTTTCTTTCATGGTACACAGATCACACACAAAATATAAACACATACACGTTAGCATCCATGTTACACAGCAACAGGTAAGTAAGTTTTGGCCCACAGAAAGACAGTATCCTTGTTAAAACCATCAGACAATCAAAATCAGATACAAACAATTTAGCTACAGCAGAATGGGAAGTAATTTTTGATGGGAAACACTCCAAGAATTTGGAAAGTTGTCAAGGGATGCATTCTATTACATTAATGGAGGAGGTACAGGGTCTGGGATGGGGGTTGGTGCAAAAGGGAACTCGGGGTGGGGGATTGGGATCTGGGAGGGAGTTTGGGTGATGGAGGGGATTGACACTTGGGGCAGGGGATTGGTGTGTAGGGTCTGGAAGGGGGTGCAGGATAGCGAGTGCAGAAGGTTTGGGTTTTGACTTGGGGCAGGAGTGCGGAAGGGAAGTTGGGGGAAGGGAGGGCACGAGGTGCCAGCGGTAAGCTTTGGCTGTGAAGCGCTTACCTTAGGTGTTTCCAGCCAGCAGCCCAGGGGGACCCTCAGGCAGGCTCCTTGCCTGCTGTGTCCCTGCACGTCTCTCAAAGCGGCCAGCTGCAGGAGCCATGTGCTTCCCGTGCACCACGCACCCCTTGTAGGGGCCCTCCGCACAATTCCTGTGCTGCAAGAATGGTCTAGGCAGCTCCCTTGGCCAGTTTTGGCCAATGGGAGCTGTGAGATTGTGCTGGGGGTGGAGGCAGCACATGAAGCTCCCCTCCCAGGGGTATGCCATGCTCAGAGAGCACATAGCTCCTGAAGCAGGCCACTTTGAACGGCGTGTGAGGGTGTGGCAGGCAGGGAGTCTGCACAAGGCTCCCACTGGGTCGCAGGACAGTGGCGAGCTGGATCCAGCCCACAGGCCATATTTTTCCAAGTCCTGGTCTAAATACAAGTGAGACAAATGTCCTGAACCTTGCAGCATCGTACAGTTTATTTATTTGCCTGCCTGGTGGATTATTCTTGAAAAGCACCAATGCTAATCTCTTTGGTGGATTATCATTAAGGGCTACAGTTTCCCCTTGTACACATATATTGCCAGTGATGTTGGTGGAATTATGCTCATAAACATCTGCTAAAAATCAGTGCTTGACTCATGGGCCTCATGCTGCACCTCCTGACACAGTACTTCAAACTGCTCGCATGTTGCTCCAGCAAGATGAGGACAAAGACCTGCAGGATGAATGCCAGCGTGGACCCCAGCAAGCACCACTTCAACGCCAGGCTGAGCAAGAGCCACATAATCGTGGACTATGTGTTTGGTCATTGAAAGGGGAGGTTCAGGAGTCTCATCACCCATGTGGACCTCAGCGAGCGCAACTTCCCCTTTGTTGTGGTGGCCTGTGGTGTGCTCCACAACCTATGTGAGAGCAAGGGAGAGACTTGTCTGCCAGGGTGGGGGGCTGAGGCTGAACATCTGGCCAGGGAATTTGAGCAGTCAGACAGCAAAACCATCAGGAGAGCACATCAGGAGGCTGCACTCATCAGGAAGGCCGTGAGGGACACTCGTCCATAGCCACCTGTGAGACTCTCTCCTGTGCCTCTCCTGAAGGGGCCCTCTGCATTCCTTGTGTGAGCCTTTCCACCCTCACCTTCCCCCTCCCCTAAAGAGCAAATAATAAAGACATGTTTGTTGAAAAAACAGGACGGTTTATTGGGGGGGACATATACCAGGGGAGGGATTGGGTAAAGAATCTGGATTGGGGGTCAAGGAAAGAGAGGCTCAGGGATGGGGATGGGTGTGGTGCCTTCCCTTCTTTATCTTCTCAAGAGGTCCCACTGCCCCGTATTTCAGGGCCCTAGTGACCCCTACAGAGACCAGGAGGGGAAGCCATGGTGGGGGGGATGGAGAGGTGGCTGGTGGCCCGCTCTATGCACAACACCATGCACTCCATCACCAAGGTGGGGGAGGAGCACAGGGCATTGTTCTGGCATGCCAGCTAGTCCCAGGTGGTCTTCCTTTGCTCCTGGTTGGCAAAGGAGCTCTTCATGATCAGTGGCCCACTCCTGGCACTTGTCCGCAAACTAGGGATGTTAAGAGGTGGGTATTTAATTAATTGAGTAGTCGATACATTTTTTATTGACTACTTGATTAGTCGATAGGCAGCCTGATTCAGTACTGGCTCATGCTGGATGCAGGACCAAACCCCATTGAGGCTCTGCAATTTTTTTTTTCCTTCCCTTCCCTCACAGAGTGAGTGCTGTGGCTGGCAGGTGGAAGCTGTGAGCTTCTAATCAGGATTTGAAATCTAGAAGCCTCTGCTCATTGGTTGAGCCTTAATCAGGGAGAGGGGCTATCAAGCAGTCCAGGGCTTTATAAAGTAGTGAGTCAGCAACCAGGGACCTTGCAACCAGGGGCTGTTAACAGGGAGTTTGAGAGGGAGTTGGGAAGGGGGCTAGGGACACTCACCATTCTTTAAAATCTTTTCACTACACTCCTGCCCTTCAAAGATGCATTTAATAACTGAGGAATCTCTCAGAAGGAAGCCAGGTATGGATGGTGATAGAACTGCTGTTGTTACCTCCAAAGCCCTGAGGTAAGTGAGGAAGTTGGACACAGGGAAGAATCCCAAGGAGGAATGAGCAACAAAGGGGGACCCCTGATTCGGATGGAGAAGGTAGGCAATCAACTGCTTATTTAAGGTGTTTGTACACAAATGCGAGAAGCCTGGGAAACAAACAGGAAGAATTAGAAGCCCTGGTCCAGTCAAAGAACTATGATTTGACTGGAATAACGAAGACTTGGTGGGATGACTCACATGACAGGAGCACTGTCATGGAAGGGTATAAACTGTTCAGAAAGAACAGGTGGGAGAGAAAAGGAGGAGGAGTTGCATTGTATGTAAGACAGCAGTATGATTGCTCGAAGCTGTAGTATTTAGAGGGAGAAAAGTCTGTTAAGAGTCTATGCATTAAGTTTAGAAGTGGAAGCAACAGGGGTGATGTTGTGGTTGGAGTCTGCTATAGACCACCGGATCAGCTGGATGAGGTAGATAACGCTTTCTTTGGACAACTGAGAGAAGTTTCCAGATCACAGGCCCTGGTTCTCGTGGGAGACTTTAATCACCCTGGGTATGTCTACACTACCACCCTAGTTAGAACTAGGGTGGTTAATGTAGGCAACCGGAGTTGCAAATGAAGCCCGGGATTTGAATTTCCCGGGCTTCATTTGCATATTGCTGGGTACCGCCATTTTTAAATGTCCGCTAGTTCGGACTCCGTGCCTGCGGCTACACGCGGCACGAACTAGGTAGTTCGGATTAGGCTTCCTATTCCGAACTACCGGTACACCTCGTTCCACGAGGAGTAACGGTAGTTTGGAATAGGAAGCCTAATCCGAACTACCTAGTTCGTGCCGCGTGTAGCCGCGGGCACGGAGTCCGAACTAGCGGACATTTAAAAATGGTGGCGCCCGGTAATATGCAAATGAAGCCCGGGAAATTCAAATCCCAGGCTTCATTTGCAACTCCGGTTGCCTACATTAACCACCCTAGTTCGAACTAGGGTGGTAGTGTAGACATACCCCCTGACATCTGTTGGGAGACCAATACAGCAGTACACAGACAATTCAGGAAGTTTGTGGAGAATGTTGGGGATAACTTCTTGCTACAAGTGCTGAAGGAACCGACCAGGGGCCATGCACAGCTTTGACCTGCTGCTCATAAACAGAAAGGAACTAGTAGGGGAAGTAGAGGTGGGAAGCAGTGATCATGAGATAGTTGATTTCAGGATCCTGACCAAAGGAAGAAAGGAGAATAGCAAAATACACACCCTGGACTTCAGAAGAGTAGACTTTGACTCCAGCAGAGAACTGATGGGCAGGATTCCCTGAGATGCTTACATGAAAGGAAAAGGAGTCCAGGAGAGCTGGCAGTATTTTCAGAAGCCTTATTGAAGGCACAGGAAGAAACCTTCATGATGCACAGCAAGAAAAGCAAATATGTTAGGCGACCAGATTAGCGTACCGGGGACATCCTTGGTGAGCTTAAACACAAAAAGGAAGCTTACAAGAAGTGGAAACTTGGACAGATGACTAGGAAGGAGTATAAATATATTGTTCAAGAATTCAGGGGAGTTATCAGGAAGGTGAAAGCGCAATTGGAATTGCAGCTACTAAGAGATGTGAAGGATAACAAGGTTTCTACAGGCATGTTAGAAATAAGAGGTTGATCAGAGAGGGTGTGGGGGCCTTATTGGATGAGGGAGGTAACCCAGTGACAGATGATGTGGGGAAAGCTGAAATACTCAATGCTTTCTTTGCCTCTGTCTTCACGGACTAGGTCAGCTCCCAGACAAATGCACTAGGCAGCGCAGCATCGGAAGGAGGTAGACAGCCATTGGTGGGGAAAGAACAAGTTAAGAACTATTTAGAAAAGCTAAACATACACAAATCCATGGGCCCGGATTTAATGCATCCGAGGGTACTGAGGGAGTTGGCAAGTGTCATTGCAGAGCCTTTGGCTATTATCTTTGAAAACTCATGAAGATCGGATGATTGGAAAACAGCAAATGTAGTGCCCATCTTTAAAAAAAGGAGGACAATACAGGGAACTACAGACCATTCAGCCTTACCTCAGTCCCCAGAAAAATCATGGAGGGGATCCTCAAGGAAGCATTTGAAGCACTTGAAGTGGGGAAAGTGATCAGGAATAGTCAACATGGATTCATGAAGGGCAAATCATGCCTGACCAATCTGATTAGCTTCTACTGTGATCCAGGATCTCTGCACCACTCCAGGCCAGAGCTCTCCTGAATCCTTGGTTAATGGCAGCCAAGGGAACAGCAGGAGTGCTGGCAGCTGTGGTAGTCTCTGATGGAGCATTGGGGTCACTCATGAGTGCCTTGGTTACTGCTGTGTCACATGGAGCTTTCATAGCTTGCTACATGGGAGAAGCCCTTCTCCTGCTAGGATTTTTAAGTTCTGCAGGAGGATGAGAGCAGTGGAGATGCAAAGTGTGGCCAGAGAGGTAAGAGCTGTAGCTGTGAGAGGTCTCTGGAGGCCAATTATTTTGAATTAGCAGCACCAGAGTGTCCACACTAATGCTATTTTGCAATAACTATTTTGAAATTATCATTATTCTCTGAGGAAAGCAGAAGTACAGATTTTGTCCAAACCCTGGACAAATCACTACACAGCAGGGCTAAAGCCAAAATAAGCTTTACAACTTTAACTATGTCAATAAGACAGCTTATTTTGGCTTTTGGCTCTGTCTACACAGCAGGAAGTCCGAGAAAGAGCACTCTTCTTCTGACTTCCCTTACTCTTCATAAAATGAGGGTTAGAGAAATCCTCCAGCTTGACATTATTTTGACATTATGTCAAAATAACTGCTTGTAGTATAGACGTGGACTAAATAGCATTGCTGTGTAGAAGTACACTTAGAGACAGATTCCGATCTCAGTTATACTAGTCCAAATCACAGAAATGTAGAACTGGAAGGGATCTCTTTAAGTCATCCAGTCTCTAGCATTGAGACTGGAATAAATATTAACCAGGTGTTTGTCTAACCTGTCTTAAACACCTCTAACTTCCATTGCTATTTTTTCCGATGTTTAACTACCCTTAGGCTGTGTCTACACTGCACCCCCTTTCCGGAAAAGGGATGCAGATGAGACAAGTAGGAATTGCAAATGAAGCGGGGGATTTAAATATCCCCCGCTTCATCTGTATAAATATGGCTGCCGCTTTTTTCCGGCTCGGGGCTTTGCCGGAAAAAAGCGCCAGTCTAGACGGGGATCTTTCGGAAAATAAAGCCTTTTCCGAAAGGTCTCTTATTCCTGATTTTAAGAGGAAATGAAGCCCGGGATTGCAAATGAAGCCCGAGGTGTACCGGTAGTTCGGAATAGGAATCCTAGTCTAAACTATCTAGTTCGAGCCCCGTGTAGCCGCGCTGCACGGGGTTCGAACCAGCGGGGATTTAAAAATGGCAGCTCCCCGCTTATGCAAATGAAGCCCGGGAAATTCAAATCCCGGGCTTCATTTGCAAGTGCGGTATGCCTACATTACCCCGCTAATTCGAACTAGCGGGGTAGTGTAGACATACCCTCGAAGAGTTGCAAATACTGGAGGAGTTTAAAAACATGGACAGAAAATGATAAAACAGATCCCACTAGGTAATAAGCAGAGTATTACATCCAGGAAAAAATAATCTGAAATCTGAATGGAAAGCAGTAATAATGATAATTTAAAAGTCCTAAATATAAATAGAGGACAGAAATTAGACAGAAGTTTGCAGATTAACGGGAAAAAAGACAATGCTGTTTTGAGCTGCACACCCAAAGGTATAGAGTACGGAAGTGACACACACACTCTATGGGTTTGTCTACACTGCTGGTGGGACAGACCAGCCTGTCACACTGCCTGTAGTGGTTCGTGGCTTTGAGTACTTATCTCAGGGCAAATTGTCAAAAACAGGGCGAACACACCAAATTGGTGGTTTCAACACGTCAGTAACAAATGTGAACTGCTGGTCACTAGATCAGTTTATCTTGCACCCATGTAAGCTGGACTTTGTGATAAGTGGTCACTTGCACCAAAAATTACCAAATATTCAGAGATACCTGTCACTTACCCCAAATCAACTGAGGCTCTAGAACAGTTGTCTCCAACCTTTTTACACCCAATATCACTTTTTAAACGACAGAACAAGCCAAGATCTACTGCCCTTCCCCTTCTTTGAAGCCCCACCCCTTTCTTGAAGCCCTGCCCTCTCTATTCTCCTCCTCTCCATCAATTGCTATCCTCAACCCTTATACTGCTGCTTTTTTTCCCCAACTCTTCTGTAAGAAGAGGTTTTTCCAAAATTTGGCTTCTCTAGACTGGACCAAATGTCAGAAAAAACCCTTCTTTTGGAAGCCTCCTTATTCCTTGTGGAAAGAGAAATATAGGGGTGACAAAAAGATCATGTTTGCTCTTCCACTAAAAGAAGAGGAAGAACAAATGCATCCCTGGATGCAGAAGTGTTTTTCTGGAATATCTCCTGAATCTTGAAAAACTCCTGGGCTGTGTCTAGACTGCACCCCTTTTGCGGAAAAGGGATGCAGATTAGACACAGCGCAATTGCAAATGAAGCAGGGATTTAAATCTTCCCCGGTTCATTTGCATAAACATGGCTGCCGCTTTTTTCCGGCTCGGGGCTTTGCCGGCAAAAAGCGCCAGTCTAGACAGGGATCTTTTGGAAAATAAAGCCTTTTCCGAAAGATCCCTTATTCCTGATTTTAAGAGGAATAAGGGATCTTTCGGAAAAGGCTTTATTTTTCCGAAAGATCCCTGTCTAGACTGGCGCTTTTTGCCGGCAAAGCCCCAAGCTGGAAAAAAGCGGCAGCCATGTTTATGCAAATGAAGCGGGGAAGATTTAAATCCCTGCTTCATTTGCAATTGCGCTGTGTCTAATCTGCATCCCTTTTCTGAAAAAGGGGTGTAGTCTAGACACAGCCCTGCAGTCTAGCTGGAACCTCGCTGGGTTGAGACGGGATGTGTATGCTCTGGGGTGGGAATGAGGGATTTGGGTGTGGGAAGGGGTGAGAGGTGCAAGCTCTGGGAGGAAATCTGGATGCAGAAGGTGGATAAAGGGGCACAGGTTCGGGGAGGGGGCGCCAGGGCAGACAGTGTTGGGGTCAGATGTAGGGTTAGGGTATTAAGCAAGCCACAGACTTCTGGATGTAAGGGTTCAGGAATTTGGGTTGGGGTATATGAGGAGCTCAGATGAGTGGGTTCCAGTGTATGATAGGCTCAGATGTAGGGTCTGGGAGAAAGGGGAGTGCAGGAGTGTTATGCTGCTGTGGCCAGATGGGGGCTTGGCCCCAGTTGGGGGTTTCTTGGCCAGGCTTCATTTTTAAATAAAATACTATGTCAAACAAAAAGTTTCTGCATTGTCTTTATTTCTGATAAAGGCAGAGAACCTGTTTTGAGTCAGGGGTCACTGACCCAAGAAAAGTCAGGTGAGGCCACACAAGTGAGATGCAAAAAATCCCTCCCCAAAGCTTCACTAATGTGGCCCCAACTGTGTTGGTGGGAACAGGGGACATAGTACTTGGGAAGGGTGCTAGTGGGTGCTTTGGCAGGGGACAGGATGCCAGTGGGGACAGGTTTCTGCAGCTGGGGACAGGGTGCCAGTGGGGACAGAGTTCTGTGGCTTGGGACAGGGGAGTGGGGACAGAGTTCTGTGGCTGGGGAGATGGGGGTGGGGAGAGTGGGTGGGGTGCCAGTGGAGGCAGAGTCTCCTGCATCTGCCTCCTTGCAGGATTTCCCCCCCCCCCAAAGGGAAGCCAGGGCGTTCCTCCTCCGGGCCCGACTCCCCCCCCCCCCCCCCCCACACACACAGTACAGGGAAACGCCATGCGTGTCTGCTCTGGGGTTGGCCCCCCGACCCCCGTGGTGCAGGAAAACCCCGCGCCAACTCACCCCTCCTGGGCCAGTGCAAGGAAGTGCCGTGCTCCTCCTTCGGAGCCGACGCCCCCTCCTGCAGTGTGCCTGGCAGAGCAGCCAGCGCACTTCCGGAATCCTCAGAAAGGCGCTAAGCTGCAGGACTTCTGCCCACCCATGGGAAGCTGGCACTACCTCCATTTTATCTGGAGGTAAGTAGTGGGGCTTCTTGGGGTTGGAGGGAAAATGGGGGGGTGGGAACCAGACACCTCGCAATCGACTGGTCGAGGCCCCACAATCGACCAGTCGATCACGATCGACCTGTTGGCGACCATGGCTCTAGAAATTATTCCAAGGACAGCATCTGTAGCCAATCCTGAAATAAAATATCTAAACATTTCATAAAATCATGGAACACTAGAACTGGAAAGGACCTGGAGAGATCCTCAAGTCTAGTCCCCTGCCTTCACAGCAGGACCAAGCACCATTCAGATCATCCCTGATAGATGTCTGTCCAACCTGCTCTCAAATATCTCCAGTGATGGAGATGCCATAATCCCCCCCTAAGCAATTTATTCCAGTGTTTAACCACCCTGACAGTTAGGAACTTTTTCCTATTGTCTAATCTAAACCTCCTTTGTTGCAATTTAAGCCCATTGCTTCTTGTCCTATCATCAGAGGCCAAAGAGAACAATTTTTTTCTCTCCTCCTTGTGATACCCTTTTAGATACTTGAAAACTACTGTCATGTCTCCTCTCAGTCTTCTACTTTCCTAACTAAACAAGTCAAATTATTTCAGTCTTCCCTCATAAGTCATGTTTTCTAGACCTTTAATCATGTTTGTAGCTGTTCTTTGAACTTTCTCTAATTTCTCCACATTTTTCTTAAAATGTGGTGCCCAGAACTGGAAACAATACTCCAATTGAGGCCTAATCACCACAGAGTAGAACGGAAGAATGACTTCTGGTGTCTTGCTCACAGCACATCTGTTAATGCAGCCTAGAATCATGTTTGCTTTTTTGGCAAAAGTGTCACACTGTTGACTCATTTAGCTTGTGGTCAACTATGATCCCTAGATCCCTTTCTGCAGTTCTCCTTCCTAGATAGTCACTTTCCATTCTGTGTGTGTGAAACTGATTACTCCTTCCTAAGTGGAGTACGTTGCATTTGTTCTTATTAAACTTCATCCATTTTACCTCAGACCATTTCTAGTTTGTCTAAATCATTTTGACTCTATTCTCCAAAGCACTTGCAACCCCTCCCATCTTGGTATCATCTGCAAACTTAATAAATGCACTCTCTATGCCACCATCTAGATCATTGGTTCTGTTCAACAGAACCAGTCCCAAACAGACTCCTGTGGATTTGCACTTGTTATGCCCTTCCAGCATGATTGTGACTCATTAATAACAACTCTGTGAGAACAGTTATCCAGCCAGATATGCACCTACCTTATAGTAGCCCCATCTAGGTTGTATTTCTCTAGTTTATTGATAAGAAAGTAATGCGAGACCATGTCAAATGTTTTACTAAATCTCCGTGTACCACTCTACCACTTCTCCCTTATCCACAAGACTCGTTATGGGTATGTCTACACTACAAAGTTAATTCAAACTAATGGACGTTAGTTCGAATTAACTTTGATAGGCGCTACACAAGCTCTCCGCTAGTTCGAACTTAATTCGAACTAGCGGAGCGCTTAGTTCGAACTAGGTAAACCTCATTGTACGAGGACTAAGCCTAGTTCGAACTTACTAGTTCGAATTAAGGGGTGTGTAGCTCCTTAATTCGAACTAGTGGGAGGCTAGCCCTCCCCAGGTTTCCCTGGTGGCCACTCTGGTATGCCCCCCTCCCGGCCCCGGACCCCTTAAAGGGGCACGGGATGGCTACAGTGCCCGTGCCAGGTGCAAGCCTGCCAGCACCCAGCTAGCAGACCCTGTACCGGCACGGCTCGAGCCAGCCACCCGATGCCCCCCAGCCCTTCCCCTCTTCCTGGGACCAGGCTGGCGGCTCCCAGGAGCTTGCCCGGGATCGCAAGAGGCGGGCACCCGCCAGGTCTAGTGCGGACATCGTGGACCTCGTCCACGACCTCCACACTAGGCACAGGAAAGCAGCCGTCTAGGGCAGGAGAGCTGCCAGACTGGCCACCCAGGAGCAGGTGTGCATGAAAATCAAGGTGGTTCACTAAGACCCCCGACCCTGAGCCCTGAGCTTACAATGGCCGTACTGGGTCAGACCAAAGGTCCATCTAGCCCAGTAGCCTGTCTGCCGACAGCGGCCAACCCTAGGGACCCTGGAGGGGATGGACCGAAGACAGTGACCAAGCCATTTGTCTCGTGCCATCCCTCTCCAGCCTTCCACAAACTTTGGGCAGGGACACCACTCCTACCCCCTGGCTACTACCACTCCATGGACCCAACCTCCATCACTTTATCTCACTTCTCTTTAAACTCTGTTCTAGTTCTAGCCTTCACAGCCTCCTGCAACAAGGCGTTCCACATGTTGACTATTTGCTTTGTGAAGAACTTTCTGTTATTAGTTTGAAGCCTGCTACCCATTCCTTTCCTTTAGTGTCCGCTAGTCCTTCTATTATGGGAACTAATGAAGAACTTTTCTGTATACACCCTCTCCACCCCACTCATGCTTTTATAGACCTCTATCCTATCCCCCCTCCGTCTCCTCTTTTCTAAACTGAAAAGCCCCAGTCTCTTTAGCCTCTCTTCATATGGGACCTGTTCCAAACCCCTGATCATTGTAGTTGCCCTCCCCTCTCCCAGCCTCTCTCTTCCCCTCTCCCACCTCCTTTTCCCGGTCTCTCCCAGTTTTGTTCAATAAAGAGAGATTCTATTTTTGAACACAATTGTCCTTTATTTTGTACATCAGGAAGGGGGGCTAGGGAAGGGTAAGTGGAAGGAGGTGAGGGAGGAATGGGGTACGAGCCCCCGATGGGGAGGACTGGGCTGGCTCTGCGGGCTTCTGGGGGTGGAAACTCTCCTGCAGCCCCCCAGTTTCTCCCTCTCCCCAGATGGCAGCCTGCGGCAAGTGCAGCCGGTCTGATGGCCGAGTGCTGTGATGTGCCCAGTGTGGGTACTCCGGGCACTCCAAGCCAGGACTGCTTTGCAAGCGGGGCACCCCTGAGAACTGTCTGTCCAGGGTGCGGGTCGGGTCCCTTTAAGCACAGCCCTCGGCTAGCCTGAGACAGCAGCTCCACGCTCTAAGTCCTCCTCTGATGCCCTGCCGGCACTGCTCCCGGCCATCCTTAACCCCGGCTAAGGGTCCACTTAATGTGGACATGATAGTTTGAATTAGCAAAATGCTAATTCGAACTAGTTTTTTAGTCTGGATGCGTTAGTTCGAATTAGCCTAGTTCGAATTAACTAAGTTAGTTCGAATTAGAGGTGTAGTGTAGACATACCCTCTCCTATTAAAGAAAGCTATCAGATTGGTTTGACAAGATTTGTTCTTTACAAATCATGCTGACTGTTACCTATCACCTTATTATCTTCTACTTGTTTGCAGATGAATTAATTACTTCCTCCATTATCTTCCCTGGCACAGAAGTTAAACTGACCTGTCTGTAGTTTCCTGGGTTGTTCTTATTTCCCTTTTTATAACTGGGCACTGTATTTGCACTTTTCCAGTCTTCTGGAAACTTTCCCAACTTCCATGACTTTTTAAAGATGGTAGTTAGAAGGCTCAGATACCTCCTCTCCCAGCTCCTAACCCTAACCCTAACCCTAACTCTAACTCAATCTTCTTGACAAAAATTTGTTAAGCACCTCTACCATTTCCAAGTTTCCTGTTATTGTTTCTCCCTCTTCACTGAGCAATGGGCCTACCCCGTCCCAGGTCTTCTTCTTTTTTCTAATATATTTGTACAATGTCTTCTGGTTATTCGTTATGTCTGTAACTTAATTGTGCTTGTTTTATGCCTTCACTTTTCTAATCTTGCCCCAGCATACTTGTGTTGTTTGCTTATATTCACCCTTCGTAATTTGACTTAGTTTCCACTTTTTACAGGACTGCTTTTTGATTTTTAGATCATGTAAGATCTCCTGGTTAAGCCAATGTGGTCTCTTGCCATACTTTCTATCTTTGCTATTCAGTGGTTTAGTTTGCTGTTGAGCCCTTTATAATGTCTCTTTGAAAAATTGCTAATTCTCTTCAGTTTGTTTTCTTCTTAGTCTTCCTTCCCATGAGACCTTATCTACCAGCTCTCTGAGTTTACTAAAATCTGCCTTCCTGAAATCCATTGTCTCTATTTTGCTGTTCTCCCTTCTACCATTCCTTCAAAGGTCTGTCTCTGTGCCTGGGCACCTACCTTTGATGGGAAGGACTGAAAAGAATACCACCTACACTCCAAACTCCTTCACCCGTGCCCCTAGAGCCGTGTAGTCACTCTTGATCAGTTGAAAGTCACACCTTGCAGTATCATTAGTGCCCACATGGATGAGTAACACGGGGTAGTAGTCAGGAGGCCAGATAATCCTTGACAGTGATGAGAGTAATTTACAGGTTAAAGCACTAATCACATATGCACAAATGAGCTACCACCTATGAGGGCAGAGATATAGTAATCTGTCAATTCAAAATGTCTGTCAGGATGGACCTAGGTTTACCCCAGGAACCTCTGCTTTAGTTTACTGTCTCTGGCCTTTAAACAGCAAAGAGATTATCATTTTTCCTTGTGAAGCATTTTTATATCTTCTTCGCTCAGACATCAAGCTGATCCCAACCACTGCCATGAAGGTTCCTTCTTCATGGAAGTGGGTTGGGGAGGAGGGCACTTAAAGTCCTTGGTCCTTGATCTCACACGATGGCTCATTTGCATCTAATGAACAGGATTTAACATCTTGTTACTGACCATCATCTGCATAACACAAGGCTTTTTCCCTCTTTGATGAGTTACATAGTCATAAAGGAAGCTTCAGGGGGTAGCCGAATTAGTCTGTACAGGATACATTTTTAAAACAACAAATGGTCTGGTGGCACTTTATAGACTAGCAAAACATGTCGATGGTATCATGAGCTTTCGTGGGCACAGCCCACTTCTTCAGATGACATACTTTTTAGTCATAGAGGTTTACAGTGCAAATTCTTGGTATCACTATATAACATGAGGTATAGTTGAGGGGAAACAGTACATGCTGTATTCTACATACAGTTTATAAAATACTAAACTCATTCTAATCTACTATGTATTTGAGTAATAGTAATGCACAGGTAAGCAAGATTGATTTGCGAGTAAGAGTAAGTGTTCTGTGAGGCCTGAACCTGCGTTGGCATCTAGTCACCAGGGTCACATCTCCTAGCTCAGGCTGACAGACTTTCATGAGATCTGTTCAAATTAGCATGCCAAAAATAGTGGTGTGAATGTTGCATCATAGGGAAGCACAAGTCCATCTGAGTCCATGGCCAAGCACAAGTCCATCTGAATATGTCTGTCTACCTGAGCTGGGAGGCATACTCCCAGCTGTAGTGCACACATACCCTATCTGGCTCTGCTGTGTTTACACATGGAATATTTAATTCAGTTCAGGGTACCTCTTTCCAGACAAACTGGAAGGAGACCAGAGAAGCGTAAAGGAAATGTGCACAGGAGTGAAGAGATTAATTTATGAGAAAAGATTAAGAGAACTAAATATGTATTGTTTAGCTACAAGTCAGCTAATTTGGTTGATAACTAATTACACATATCTGAAGTGTGCAAACAGCAATGAGGGAGATGAACAAGGAGGGAAAGGAGAAGATAATTATGAAAACAGAAATGAAGTTGAATAAAGATGGGGACAGTTTGTGCAACTATTGAGAAAAAAACTTCCTTACACTAAGATCTTATCTACAAAGCCCCAGCAAAAGCGAAGTGCAACTGTGCCCTAACCGACCCATGTTAAAACTGAAGGCACAGTTCTGTTTTTCATAGGTTTTTTTCACACTTTTTTAAATTAGTGCCTGCCCTTTTAATTTTATAAACCTTGCATAGAAAAAGACATTTTTAAAGGATTTACATTCATTTTTATTAGAAAGTCTGACAAAATCCTCATTGATTTCAGTGGGGCACATTTTACCCTGAGCACCAAAAGCCTTACAAGAAGATGCATCAAAATAAATAATAAATAATATGTATACACACAAATTCACAGGATAAATGTAGGTACCAATTTAGATGCTTAAATATATTCTTGCACTCTACGCTACAGATACCCAGGCTCATCTACTTGTTTTTGTGTTCACTCAAAGCATGATTTTTTTTATTTTTAAGTGCCACCTGTTGGAAATACTCAAATATGTTCTAGTGCAATTCTATGGCCAATTAGACACAAAATTCATGTGAAATGCAGGTGCATCTTTTCAAAATTTAGATGTGTATTTCATGAAGCAATGAATCGATCAGGTATTGGGGTTTAATATGCATGAAGATTAACCTGAAAAAACAGATATACAGAAGAGAAACTTGTTGTTTTATAGTGATGACACTTTAAACAGGAAATTCTTGATTTTAAAAAGCCAAAAAGAAAAATCAATTCTTCTGCATGAGATACTTCAACAAAATCTGAGTACTGCTTATTACAGTGTATTAACTCAATTAGAAGACTGCAGCAATTAACATAGTAGATTTTATTAACCCTGGATTGGGGGAAGGCAAAAAATTAAAGACTATTTAATTTGTTTATTCCAATGTATGAAATCAAATGTAAGGGAATTTTGTCAAACAACAGCAATCTATTCCTTCAGATTTAGAGGAAATTGTAACTGCAAAGTTAATTTCATCACAGTATGCTTCTCCATCTATCAACATCCAACAAAATCTTTATTTTATCTGTTATCCGTGATTCATATATATACAGTTGACTCTCTCTAGTCTGGCACCCTCAGGATCTGACTGGTGCCAAACCAGAGAATTTGCCAAACCACAGAGGTCAATATTGTCTGCCAACACTTCCACTGTTTACTAGGCTCTTAGAAGACATGTGGGGTAAATTAGAACTAAATAATAGCACAGAACTCTAAGAGCCAGGGCAGGTGGCTGTAAACAACCTTTATGGGACCATAGAAAACTTGGCCACACTCATAATAAGTGAACTTCCGACTAACTGCTGGACCATGAATGTTGCCAGACCAGAGTGCCGGACTAGAGAGGTTCAACCTGTATATGTCTGACAAAACAACAAGGCTTTTTCTTGAATGACAAAAGCCTTTCAAGAAGGTGCATCAAAATAAATAATAAATAATATATATACACACAAATGCACTGATTAAATATAGGTAATGATTTAGATGCTCAAATATATTCTATGTATACATAATTAAGTTTTCCTAACCAATGATTTAGGTGTAAATATAGTGATGAAAGCACACATTCTACCTTGAATCAAATACAAATCAATATTTAAAATATGAAAACAAAAAGAATGTTGCCATAAAAGTAACTGAAAGCTCTACTGAAATACTTTCTCAGTTTCTTTAACATTTATTTTTTAATATCAGACTTTACAAAACCTCAACTTTGAGATGATCAACTCTGGTTAAATCAAAAGTACTGAAATATTTAACAATGACATACTTGTAACTTAATACTAAAGAAAATCAGAATTATTATTTCCATAATTAACTGATACCTACAATAATTATGCTCCAAACATATATCCACATGGACAAAAAAGTTAAATTAATCCACATAGATTAACTCATTGGCATAATAACCCAAATGTTCAGTAAATTCACTAAATACACAAATTCAGTTCTGTTCTTTCACTACTTAAACTGAAAAATACTATCCAATTATGTTGAAGTTATTTATGCTTTTAATGTCAAAACGAGGAGACAAGAAAAACTCAGATAACTGAACACAAGACTAAATTTTATTCTGCAAAACAGAAAATTTTTTACTCATGTCATTTTTCTATACACAAGTTTATCTGTTATTTGAGTATCATGTTTCTCTTGGAAGTTAGACATAATTGTGTATAATTAATAAAAACCTCAGTTAAAATTGGTAGCCCTAAATTTCTGGATATTAGTATATAAACGGTTCCTTCTTGGCTCCTCATTACCACCTTGTAATTGTTTGTGCTAATCCTTAAAATTGCTTCTGCACTGTAAAACAAAACTTCATTTTTCCACTGTCAAACTATCCCATTTAGCACAACTACCGACACTGTATACCAATTTTGTTCCTACTTAGAGCCTTTTTTACTCCAATTCTATTAAGCATTAGACTTAGAACTCTATTTACAAAGCAAAGGTTTTAATATTAAGGCACAGAATGTATAGCATCAGTCACACATTCTACCAGATGTATCTGGCCAATTCTGTACAGATGCTTTGCAATTTTTGAACCATTGCCCAGAATCATGAAGGTTGTTTCTGTCTATGGTGCTGAAATACGTAAACCCACTCCTTCTTTCCCAATCTCCCTTAGCACTCCAAACCCCATTTTGAGAAACAGGGTGATAATTCATTCTCTGGGTTATTATTCAAAAACAAACATTAAAAAGGAATTGGCAACAAGTTTCTGCACCAGCAATCGACAGCTAGCAGACGCCTATGTATGTTTTCTATATAAAACAACTACCCTAGGACACAAACGCTACAAAGGAATTTGAGCTCCAGTCCTGATCATGGCTAATACAAATCATTGCAATCCGGTCTCTAGACTTGGAACCTTGCTGCAAATCTGCCGCTAGCTCGCTAATGCCTGTCTCGGAGCGAACCCCGCGATGACGTTGCGGGGCGCGAAGGGCAGCAGGCGAGTGAGAGCCCGAACGCAGCCGCGCTGCCTGGGAAGGGGCGATTTCCAAGAGGGGTGGGTCCCCTAACACGGTGCAGCCCCCTTTTCCCTTCCTTTTGTTCTTCGGCGGCCGGGGGGGGGGGGGGTACACAACAGAAACGGGCGGCTGACAAAGGCCGTGCGCCGCGGGATCAATTCGGATCGGCGTGCACGGGGCAGTGTCAGGCTGTGCCAGGATTAGCTCGCGGAGCCCGGACCTACCGTCCCTCTCGCAGAGCTGGATCGCCTCCAGGCTCAGGTTCTTGATCACATCTTCGCAGGGACTGGTGGGGCTGCTCATGCTGCTGCGACCCAGGCGCGGAGCCTCCATTGTGCCGGTCTCCTTCTCCCTGGGCTGCGGCAAGCGGCGGGCGGCGGGCTCGGCGGCTGGCGCGGTGGTGCGGAGCCGCGCGCTGCCTGTGGAGGCAGGGCCGGGGCGCGCGGATTGTCACTGCGGCGGAGCTGGGAGGGGGCGGCAGAGAGACGCGCGCTGACAGCCGGCTCCGCATTTAAAGGGGCCGCCGCCCGCAGCCCGGCGCTGCTGAGTCAAAGTCCTAGTGCCGCAAGCTCCCGCCGCCCCGCCCGCCACGCGGCGCTGCCGGCAGCGGGACCTGGAGCTACAGCAGCGAGCGGCGGCGTCAGGCGTCCCCCCTCCCCCCGGGCGGAGAGGCTGCAGCCCCACTGCCAGGGGGAGTGTCCCGCCGCCTCTCCGGGCCTCCGGCACCGCCCTGCCCAGCCTCGGGACCCGGCCCTCGCGGCCTCCCTCCCCTCACCGCGGCGGAGCCCATCGCATGCCCCCGGGGGACCCCTCCCGCATGTGGCCGGCCCCACCACACGAGGCCCCAGTATCCCGAATGAGAAGCGAGGCAGAGAGCCGAGGAACGGGCTCCCCCGCCCCTCCCACCGCTCTCCCCAGATGCCTCGGATCCCAGGGTCCCTGCTGTTGTAATGCCCACGGGCAGAACCCAGCTTGGGGCCTGGGAGCAACAGCCGCTAGGCATGAGCCAAAGGCCATTCTGCTTGGAACCACTGCTGTGGAGCAGACTCGCTATTCCCTCTGCCAGTGGTCTTGGTGCCACTAGCACACCACGTCTGCCGGTGCCTGGGCGATGCTATGCTCCTTCCCTTGCGCTCTTCCAGGCCTTTTGCTCCTGCTCTGGCCTTTGCCTCTTCCACATGGCCCCTTACAGCTTTCTGGGAGTTCAGGAAGAGAAAGGACTAACCCTATGAACAACCCTCTTTAGGTTAGGTAGGAGTTTAATACCCTCACAGCACGGTTCAGAATTTTGCATTTACTTTTATCTTCAATTCAACCAAGCCTCTTAACACTGCAGCCTATCACAGCCCTTGTGGGACACAGAGACTCAAGATAGTGTATTGTTTCCAGAAGCTGCATCTCCAACACAAAGGTGAGGAATGCAATTTCCTCCATTTTGAGTCAGTAAAGTGCAGTTTGTGTTGCTTTCTTCACTAGACAAATTTTAGATATCACTACAGGGACATAGGAAACTTCATTCTTTCCCTCTTCCACACAATGTGATTTCTTATTTAAGGGTCACAATCACACATTTGTAGCAATTTTCTATTTCTGAACAAGCATGACACTAATAACACTCCAAAAATACACAGAATTACAGTGAACTATAGGGGCTCAATACAGGCCTGATCTACACTACCTGGTTCAGTCAATGCAAGGCTCATTATCTCATCCTAACTGTGGATACATCTGCTTTTAAATATTATGCTTGCCAACACAACTGCTTTGTTATGCTGACTTAATACCACCACCTCTCTTGAGAACCATAGCATAGAATCATAGGATTGAAGAGACCTCAGGTGGTCATCGAGTCCAGCCCCCTGCCCAAAGCAGGACCAACCCCAACTAAATCATCCCAGCCAAAGCTCTCTCAAGCCGGGACTTAAAATCCTCTAGGGATGGATATTACACCACCTCTCCAGGTAACCCATTCCAGTGCTTCACCACCCTCCTAGGGAAACAGTTTTTCCTAATATCCAACTAAAACTCTTCCGCTGCAACTTGAGACCATTGCTCCTCATTCTGGGTATGTCTACACTACAAAGTTAGTTCGAACTAACGGACGTTAGTTCGAACTAACTTTAATAGGCGCTACACTAGCGCTCCGCTAGATCGAATTTGAATCGAACTAGCGGAGCGCTTAGTTCGAACTAGGTAAACCTCATTTCACGAGGATTAAGCCTAGTTCGAACTAGCTAGTTCGAATTAAGGGGTGTGTAGCCCCTTAATTCGAACTAGTGGGAGGCTAGCCCTCCCCAGGTTTCCCTGGTGGCCACTCTGGCCAACACCAGGGAAACTCTATGCCCCTCTCCCGGCCCCGGACCCCTTAAAGGGGCACGGGCTGGCTACGGTGCCCGTGCCAGGTGCAAGCCTGCCAGCACCCAGCCAGCAGACCCTGCACCTGGCACGGCACAGAGCCACCCACCCGATGTCCCCCAGCCTACCCCCTCTTCCCGGGACCAGGCTGGCGGCTCCCGGGAGCTTGCCCTGGACCGCAAGAGGCGGGCACCTTCCTGGGCTAGTGCGGACATCGTGGACCTCGTCCACGATCTCCGCACTAGGCACAGGAAAGTGGCCGTCTAGGGCAGGAGAGCTGCCAGCCTGGCCACCCAGGAGCAGGTGTGCATGAAAATCAAGGGGGTCCACTGAGACCCCCGACCCTTAGCCCTGAGCTTACAATGGCCGTCCTGGGTCAGACCAAAGGTCCATCTAGCCCAGTAGCCTGTCTGCCGACAGCGGCCAACCCTAGGGACCCTGGAGGTGATGGACCAAAGACAGTGACCAAGCCATTGGTCTCGCGCCATCCCTTTCCAGCCTTCCACAAACTTTGGGCAGGGACACCATTCCTACCCCCTGGCTAATACCACACCATGGACCCAATCTCCATGACTTGATCTCACTTCCCTTTAAACTCTGTTCTAGTTGTAGCCTTCACAGCCTCCTGCAGCAAGGAGTTCCACAGGTTAACTATTTGCTTTGGGAAGAACAACAACTTTCTCTTACTAGTTTCAAGCCTGCTACCCATTCCTTTCCTTTGGTGTCCTCTAGTCCTTCTTTATGGGAACTCAGGAAGAACTTTTTTGAATTCACCCTCTCCACCCAACCCCTGCTTTTAGAGACCTCTATCCTGTCCCCCCTCCGTCTCCCCTTTTCTAAGCTGAACAGTCCCAGTCTCTGTAGCCTTTCTTCATCTGGGATCTGTTCCCAACCCCTGATCATGTTAGTTGCCCTCCCCTCTCCCAGCCTTTCTCTTCCCCTCTCCCAGCTCCTTTTCCCAGTCTCCCCCAGTTTTGTTCAATAAAGACAGAGTCAATGTTGGAAGAAACATTATCTTTATTTTGTACATCAATAAGAAGGGGGGCTAGAGAAGAGTAAGTGGAAGAAGGTGAGGGAGGAATGGGGTACGAGCCCCCGATGGGGAGGACTGGGCTGGCTCTGCGGGCTTCTGGGGGTGGAAGCTCTCCTGCAGCCCCCTGATTGCCCCCTCTTCCCAGATGGCAGCCTGCGGCAAGTGCAGCTGGGCTGATGGCCGAGTGGTGTGATGTGCCCAGTGTGGGTACTCCAGGCACTCCAAGCCAGAACTTCTTTGCAAGCGGGGCACCCCTTAGAACTGTGTGTCCGGGGTGGGGGTCGGGTCCCTTTAAGCGCAGCCCTCGGCTAGCCTGAGACAGCATCTCCACGCTCTAAGTCCTCCTCTGATGCCCTGCCGGCACTGCTTCCGGCCATCCTTAACCCCGGTTCAGGGTCCACTCTATGTGGACATGCTAGTTCGAATTAGCAAAACGCTAATTCGAACTAGTTTTTTAGTCTGGATGCGTTAGTTCGAATTAGCTTAGTTCAAATTAACTAACTAACTAAGTTCGAATTAGTGCTGTAGTGTAGACATACCCTCTGTTTCCCACAGCTTTTGGGGAAGGGGGCATAGGGCTTCTCGTACCTTTTGGCCTGGTTCCGTGGTTATCTCATGATACGTTAGGTCCGTCTGTCCTGATTGGCTGGTTAGCCCCTGTTGGTACCTGATGAGTAGTTCCTGTAGTTCGCACCACTGTTCGGGGTCCAGT
This sequence comes from Pelodiscus sinensis, assembly GCF_052426305.1. Lineage (NCBI taxonomy): Eukaryota > Metazoa > Chordata > Testudines > Trionychidae > Pelodiscus > Pelodiscus sinensis. The sequence continues at coordinate 20,813,922 of NC_143059.1, read as the reverse complement.
TCTTCCCCCATCCATACTTCATCAACCTTTGCTTCCTCCTTTCCCCACGGGCCAAACTCCATGGCTACGTCTACACTGGCCCCTTTTCCGGAAGGGGCATGTAAATTTCACCAGTCGTCGTAGGGAAATCCGCGGGGGATTTAAATATCCCCCGCGGCATTTAAATAAAAATGTCCGCCGCTTTTTTCCGGCTTTTAAAAAAGCCGGAAAAGAGCGTCTACACTGGCCCCGATCCTCTGGAAAAAGTGCCCTTTTCCGGAGGGTCTTATTCCTACTTTGAAAAAGTGCACTTTTTCCGGAGGATCGGGGCCAGTGTAGACGCTCTTTTCCGGCTTTTTTAAAAGCCGGAAAAAAGCGGCGGACATTTTTATTTAAATGCCGCGGGGAATATTTAAATCCCCTGCGGATTTCCCTACGACGACTGGTGAAATTTACATGCCCCTTCCGGAAAAGGGGCCAGTGTAGATGTAGCCCATGTCCGTAGGTTGGGTGTCAATGAGGAGCGCTTCCCTAGGCTCCCACTTTTTCAATAGGTTTATATGGTAGATCTGGGTGGCCTTCCTTTTCCCGTCTATTTGGACCTCATAGTCCACCTCTCCAACTTTCCTTACCACCTTGTAGGGCCCCCGCCACCAGGCCAGCAACTTAGATTCTTCCATGGGGAGTAACACCAGGACTTGCTCCCCAGGCTCAAACTCCCTCACTTCAGCTGCCCGGTTGTACTGCTGGGCCTGGGTCTCCTGGGCTTTTTACAAGTTCTCCCTGGCCCACTCCCCTAAGGCTCGCAGCCTCTGCCTTAGTCTGACTACATATTGAATGGAGCCCCAGCTTGGGGAATCTTGCCCCTCCCATTCCTCCCATACTAGATCTAATAGGCCGCTGGGCCAACGGCTGTATAACATCTCGCAGGGGGAATACCCGACTGATGCTTGGGGCACTTCACGGATCGCGAACGTGAGTGCTGGTAGTAACCTATTCCAATTGCAGGGCTCCTCTCGGACAAACTTACGTAACATAGTCTTCAAGGTCCAGTCGAACCTTTCGACCAGCCCATTGGTCTGGGGATAGTACACCAACATTCTGATTTTCTTGACCCGTAGCCACTTAGGGTATGTCTACACTACAGTGCTATTTCAAATTAACTTATTTCGAATTAGTTAATTTGAAATAAGCTAATTCAAAATAACACATCTAAACCCAAAAACTAATTCGAAATAGCATTTTTCTAATTTGATTGGCTGCTGGGTCGCATTTAAGGGCAACTGAAACCAGTTCCAGCAGGGCATCAGGTCAGTAGTTGCTTTGTGTGGCTGCTGTCTGAGGCTATCTGAGGTTCGTGCTTAAAGGGACCCCCCTGGACAGCCAGTTCTCAGCTTTCCCATTTGCTTGCCTACCTGGCCAAGGGACAGCAAAACATTTTCCTCTCCGACTGCTTCGGTCGCTCTCCTTTGGGACACCACAGTACTCGACACCATGGAGCCAGAGCCACCCCTGGGCACTCTGGTGCTCATGTTGAATGTCTTGCTGCAAGCCTGGCAGCAATTTCTGGAGGCTGCCCGGCACCTTCTGCTGCAGCCCAGCCCCCTGGCCCTCCCCCTGCCCGCCTTGGGGGCCCTAGAGGAACAGCGTCCGGATGCCAGCGTGCTCCGCCGCATCTGGCGTCTGGACACCAGCAGCGACTGGTGGGACCATATCAACCTGGAGTGCTGGGGAGACCAACAGTGGACCCAGAACTTCAGGATGAAGAAGGACACTTTCCTGGAGCTCTGCGAGTGACTCACCCCTGCTCTGCAGCGACGGGACACACACATGAGGCCTGCCATTCCCTTCCACAAGCGAGTGACCATCGCCCTCTGGAAGCTCTCCACGCTGGATAGCTACTGATCTGTCGGGAACCAGTGCGGCATGGAGAGATCCACCATAGGAGTGGTGCTCATGCAGGTACAGCACTCACTGGCCACTGGGCAAGGACAGAGGGGTTGCAAGGAGAACGTGCACTGCCCCAGGGAAAACGGGGAGGAGGTGGTGTAAGTGTCCTCCCCGGGAGGGTTTGGTCCATCCTGGCCATGCTACAGACGGCCCGCGGTGGCCAAGATTGCAGCAGGGGTTGCTCCTGGGAGTGGGGCACAGGACAGTAGCGGGGAAAAAACACTCTCAGCCACCCGGGTGCCCCAATGACCCTTGGTTTTGTGTGTCTCTCTGCAGGTGGTCAAGGCCATCAACAGGGTGCTGCTCTGCAGAGTTGTCTGCCTCACTGACCTGGACGCGGTCATCCAGGGGTTCAGCGCCCTCGGCTTCCCCAACTGCAGAGGCGCAATCGACAGGATGCACATCCCCATCCATGCCCCTACCCAGCTGGCCTCCCTCTACAATAACTGCAAGGGATACTTCTCCATGATCCTGCAGGCCGTGTCTTACCACCAGGACCAGTTCATGAACATCAGTGAGGGCTGGTCCAGCAAGGCACACGAAGCGCAGGTGTACCGCAACTCCTATGTGTGCCAGAGGCTGCATGCTGGGACTTTCTTCCCTGACCGCCACATCAGGGTCGGGGACATGGACATGCCAGTGTGCCTGGTCAGGGATGCGGCCTACCCCCTACAGCCCTGGCTCATGAAGCCCTACACGGGACACCTCAGCCTCTCCCGGCAGACCTTCAATGCCAGGCTCAGCAGGGCTCGCATCGTGGTTGAGGGGGCCTTTGGTCGACTGAAAGTACGGTTTAGGTGCCTCCTCACCCAGCTTGACCTCTCCCAGCACAATATTCTGCACATGGTGGCAGCATGCTGTGTGCTCCACAATTTACGTGAGAGGAAGGGGGAGGCTTTCCTGCCAGCCTGGATAGCAGAGCTGCCCACCTGGCTGGCCAGTACACACAGCCCTGCATGGCTGCCAGCGAGGAGGCCCTTCGGGGGGCTGTCTGCATCCAGGACGCCCTGCGGGAGAGCTTCCAGGTGGATGAGGACTGAAGTCCCCCTGGCGTGCCCCACTGGGATCTGGGGCCTTATATTCCTCCCCCACCTCCTTCCCATTTCCCCTCCCTACCCCCCTCCTGATCTACAATAAAAACACCTGTGTTGCCACAAAAAAAGTCTTTATTTCACATAACTCAGGTGGGAGGAGCGGGGGAATGAGGGCGGGAGAGGGGAGGGGGAAAACCTGGAAGGAGGGATCTGGAAGGGGGAGGCAAGGAGAGGAAGGGGGAGGTGAAGCTCAGGGTTGAGGGTCTTGCTGGCTCTCCTGTCTCACAGCACTGCGGGTGCAGGGGCGTTGGGGGGGAGTGAGTGTGGAGGGTGGGGCAGGAAGGGTAGGGGGGGAAGAAGCTGGAGGAGGCGCAGGGGTGGGAGGAGGAGTGATAGCTGGGGCGGCCGCAGGGGCTGAAGCAGCAAGAGGCAGCAAGTGGTCCGCCAGGGCCTGCAGGTGCTCTCGGAGGGCACGGCCCTGCTCCCGGAACTCCCTCAAGCTCTCCTGCCACAGCTACAGGTCCTCTTGTGCCCACTGCTCCTGGCTGTGGACTTGCCATCCATGCAACCGTAGCTGTTTCCTCTGGAACTCCTTCAGGGTGCGGGTGCTGCGGCTGTGATGAAACAAGAGAAGTGGTCAGTTCTCCTTGGGGACACAGTGGGTGAAACCCAGCCCCCCTCTGAAAGACAAGGATGGCAGGTGTCCACACCATCATGTCCTGCTATCCCCGGGAATGTGAGCTGGCCCAGGACTGCACCCCAGCTCCTTTGCTGCCCACAGTATGGTGGGGGGGCGGGGGGAAGGGAAGATGTGCAGTGTCTGAGGTGGCATCTGGAGGGAGGGCAGTGTGCAGTGTCTCTCCCCGGGGTAAAGTCCCTGGGCTCCCACTCCGCCCCCCCCCGACCCCACATAAGGGGACCATGATGTCACTCACATGTGGAGGCCTCCCCGGCCTCAGATGAGGCTGCTGACAGGCTCTCTGGGAAGGCTCGGTGGTCCTGAGTGCAGGGCTGGCTCCCTGCAGGCTCCTGGCTGCCATCCTCCTCCTCCTCCTCCTCCTCTTCCCCTGTGTCAGGGGCAGGGCCCTCTGCCCCAGGGTCAATGATGACCAGGGGGGCACGGATCATCTGACCAACCCAGGATATGGTCCAGGGCCTCAAAGTGAGGGCAGGCCTCTGGGTCAGCCCCTGACTGGGAGACCCTCGTATAGGCCTGCCGCAGCTCAATGCTTTCTTTGCCTCTATATTCATGGACAAGGTTGGCTCTTGGACTTCTGCGCTAAGTGACGCAAGATGGGATGAAGAAGGACAGCCCGTGGTGGGTAAAGAACAGGTTAGGAACTATTTAGAAAAGCTAAACGTACATAAATCCATGGGGGGTCCGGACTTAGTGTATCTGAGGTTTCTGAGGGTACGTCTACACTACAGCGCTAGTTCGAACTAACTTAGTTCGAATTAGTTAATTCGAACTAAGCTAGTTCGAACTAACGCATCTAGAACTAAAAACTAGTTCGAACTAGCGTTTTGCTAGTTCGAACTAGTAAGTCCACATTGAGTGGACTCTGAACAGGGCTTAATGATGGCCGGAAGCAGTGCCGGCAGGGCATAAAAGGAGGACTTAGAGCGTGGAGATACTGTCTCAGGCTAGCCGAGGGCTGTGCTTAAAGGGTCCCGACCCCCACCCCGGACACACAGTTCTAAGGGGTGCCCCGCTTGCAAAGAAGTTCTGGCTTGGAGTGCCCTGAGTGCCCACACTGGGCACATCACACCACTCGGCCATCAGCCCGGCTGCACTTGCCGCAGGCTGCCATCTGGGGAGAGGGAGTAATTGGGGGGCTGCAGGAGAGCTTCCACCCCCAGAAGCCCGCAGAGCCAGCCCAGTCCTCCCCATCGGGGGCTCGTGCCCCATTCCTCCCTCACCTTCTTCCACTTGCCCTTCCCTAGCCCCCCTTCTTATTGATGTACAAAATAAAGCTAATGTTTCTTCCAACATTGACTCTGTCTTTATTGAAAAAAACTGGGGGAGACTGGGAAAAGGAGGTGGGAGAGGGGAAGAGAAAGGCTGGGAGAGGGGAGGGCAACTAACATGATCAGGGGTTGGGAACAGGTCCCAGATGAAGAGAGGCTACAGAGACTGGGACTGTTCAGCTTAGAAAAGAGGAGACGGAGGGGGGACAGGATAGAGGTCTCTAAAAGCAGGGGTTGGGTGGAGAGGGTGCATTCAGAAAAGTTCTTCCTGAGTTCCCATAAAGAAGGACTAGAGGACACCAAAGGAAAGGAATGGGTAGCAGGCTTGAAACTAGTAAGAGAAAGTTGTTGTTCTTGACAAAGCAAATAGTTAACCTGTGGAACTCCTTGCTGCAGGAGGCTGTGAAGGCTAGAACTAGAACAGAGTTTAAAGGGAAGTGAGATCAAGTGATGGAGGTTGGGTCCATGGAGTCCTATTAGCCAGAGGGTAGGAGTGGTGTCCCTGCCCAAAGTTTGTGGAAGGCTGGAGAGGGATGGCACGAGACAAATGGCTTGGTCATTGTCTTCGGTCCATCCCCTCCAGGGTCCCTAGGGTTGGCCGCTGTTGGCAGAGAGGCTACTGGGCTAGATGGACCTTTGGTCTGACCCAGGACGGCCATTGTAAGCTCAGGGCTCAGGGTCGGGGGTCTCAGTGGACCCCCTTGATTTTCATGCACACCTGCTCCTGGGTGGCCAGGCTGGCAGCTCTCCTGCCCTAGACGGCCACTTTCCTGTGCCTAGTGCGGAGATCGTGGACGAGGTCCACGATGTCCGCACTAGCCCAGGAAGGTGCCCGCCTCTTGCGGTCCAGGGCAAGCTCCCGGGAGCCGCCAGCCTGGTCCCGGCAAGAGGGGGTGGGCTGGGAGGCATCGGGTGGGTGTCTCTGTGCCGTGCCAGATGCAGGGTCTGCTAGCTGGGTGCTGGCAGGCTTGCACCTGGCACGGGCACCGTAGCCAGCCCGTGCCCCTTTAAGGGGTCCGGGGCCGGGAGGGGGGCATAGAGTTTCCCTGGTGTTGGCCAGAGTGGCCACCAGGGAAACCTGGGGAGGGCTAGCCTCCCACTAGTTCGAACTAAAGGGCTACACAGCCCTTAGTTCGAACTAGCTAGTTCGAACTAGGCGTTAGTCCTCGTAAAATGAGGTTTTCCTAGTTCGAACTAAGCGCTCCGCTAGTTCGATTCAAATTCGAACTAGCGGAGCGCTAGTGTAGCGCATAGGAAAGTTAGTTCGAACTAACGTCCGTTAGTTCGAACTAACTTTCTAGTGTAGACATACCCTGAGGGAGTTGGCAAATGTCATTGAGGATCCTGTGGCCATTATCTTTGAAAAGTCGTGGAGATCAGGAGAAATCCCGGATGATTGGAAAAAGGCAAATGTAGTGCCCATCTTCAAAAAAGGGAAGAAGGACGATCCAGGGAACTATAGGCCGGTCAGTCTTACCTCGGTTCCTGGAAAAATCATGGAAGGGATCCTTAAGGAATCTATTTTGAGGCACTTGGATGAGAGGAAAGTGATTAGGAATAGTCAGCATGGATTCACAAAGTGCAAGTCGTGCCTGACCAATCTGATTAGCTTCTATGATGAGGTAACTGGATCGGTGGACATGGAAAAGTCAGTGGATGTGATATACCTTGACTTTAGCAAGGCTTTTGATACGGTCTCTCACAATATTCTTGCCAGCAAGTTAAGGGAATGTGGATTGGATAATGGACGGTAAGATGGCTAGAAAGATGGCTAGAAGGCCGGGCCCAGCGGGTAGTGATCAACAGCTCGATGTCAGGATGGCGGTCGGTTTCTAGCGGAGTGCCCCAAGGTTCGGTTCTAGGACCGGTTTTGTTCAATATCTTTATTAATGACCTGGATGAGGGGATGGATTGCACCCTCAGCAAGTTTGCGGATGACACTAAGCTGGGGGGAGAGGTAGATACACTTAAGGGCAGAGATAGAGTTCAGAGTGACTTAGACAAATTGGAGGATTGGGCCACAAGAAATCTGATGGGGTTCTACAAGGACAAGTGTAGAGTCCTGCACTTGGGACGGAAGAATCCCAAGCATAGTTACAAGCTGGGGACCAACCAGTTAAGTAGTGGTTCTGCAGAAAGGGACCTGGGGGTTACAGTGAATGAGAAGCTGGATAACTGTCAACAGTGTGCCCTTGTAGCCAAGAAGGCTAATAGCGTATTAGTTTGCATTAAGAGGAGCATTGCCAGCAGATCCAGAGATGTCATTATTCCCCTTTATTCGGCTTTGGTGAGGCCACATCTGGAGTATTGTGTCCAGTTCTGGGCCCTCCACTACGAAAAGGATGTGGACGCATTGGAGAGGGTCCAGCGGAGGGCAATCAAAATGATTAGGGGGCTGGAGCATATGACTTATGAGGAGAGGCTGATGAAACGAGGTGTACCGGTAGTTCGGAATAGGCACCTAGTCCGAACTACCTAGTTCGAGCCCCGTGTAGCCGCGCTGCACGGGGTTCGAAGCAGCGGGGATTTAAAAATGGCGGCTCCCCTCTTATGCTAATGAAGCCCGGGAAATTCAAATCCCGGGCTTCATTAGCAAGTGCGGTATGCATACATTACCCTCCTAGTTCGAACTAGGAGGGTAGTGTAGACATACCCCTAGGGTGTTGGGGAGGTGTCGCCAGACCCATCACTGCCTGTCAGGTGTCAGGATTTGGATGTATTGTTCCAGTATCACCTTTTCTGCTATCTGCATGGCGGAGCTGTTCTCAGGCTCCAGCCGCCTCCTTCCCGCCTCTTTCACCTGTTGCGTGACCGCCCTGGGTGTTTCGCCTGGCCCGTACCTTGCGTCCCTAAAGCGTCACCAATATGTTTTGGGGGTCATGTCCAACTGGTCCAGGATCACTTCCTTTACCTCAAAGTAGCAAAGCACATCCTTTGTTGACATCCCCCAATAAGCCAGATGCACGGGCCCAGATAGATACAGGGCCAGCAGAGTGGCCCAATGTTCCTGCAGCTATCTTGCTGCCATGGCCACCCTTTCAAATGTCACTAGGAACTCTTCCGGTTCGTCCTATGGTCCCATCTTCGATAGCCTTATCAGCAGCTGGCTGCCTATGTTCAGCCCTTCCTAGCCGCTTATTACACTGTCTCCCCCCACTCGCTGTCCGCTTGTTCCTTCCGCCATCTCTCATAATTCGCTAACCAGCTGCCTTTGTTGTTCTTGGAACTGCACGGCCATCTGTTGTAACAAGCTGGGTCTGCTGTTGTTGTTGCTGTCTCTGGCTGTCCAGAAGCTTGCTCACTTCCATCTTTGGACCTCTACAACAAAGTCACCATTAAATTGTGGGGTCTCATCTCAATTTCCTAGCTCTCCCACAGGGCTGGGTTCGATGCCCACATTCTCCACCACATCTACAAGGTCAAAAACACCGTGTCGGATTCTCTAAAGGCGTCTTTATTCTGTAACCCCACTCTCACCCAAATTCCATTGAGTCACCACAGTGTATCCCGTCCCAAATTAGCTCTGGTCTTCCTCACACTGGTTGGTCGTGCCTCGGGCACTACGGGGTGTGGGGTGGGGGACTCAGGCCTGCCCACTCTCCCGAGTCCCAACCCAGGGCCCTAAGGCAGGGAGACGACTCCCTGTCCAGTGGGTGGGGTAATAACCCCTAAACTCACCTGCTCTTGGGTTCCACAGCTCCGCCCTGGGCCACTTCCTACTCTGCTGCCTCAGCCCCTTCATCCCCCCAACGATCCCGGGGTCTGAGTTACCTCACTCGGCATCGGGCCTCCTCTTCCTTGAGTTCCTGTCCTGGCTCTTGTGAGGTCCTTCCCCTCCTCTCCAGCGTCTCTGGGCCTACATTTCAATGCCCCCCTCCCATCTTGGCATGTGGCGTCATTGCCCGATGTCGCCTGGCTGTCTTTACCTGGCACCCTGGGGCCAAGTCATCTTTACCTGGCACCCTGGGGCCAAGTCGTGCAGTGCTGACGTCACCCGCGTGCGCCACCCTCTCGCCCAGCTGGCGTTCTCAGCACCGGAATCTGGTCGGGTTCGGGTGTCCCCCTCCCATGGACCCTACGCAGTTGCTCCAGCAGCTGCCCCATGGGCATCCCTACCCAAGAGTCCCTTTTCCTGGGCCTCCCTGGCCCTCCTGAGTGCGAGGTTGCAGCACCCCGCCACAGCTTCTGTGAGTAGTATGAAGAAAACATCAAAGTCAATATACTTAGGCTGATGAAATATCAGTGTAGACACTGTGTTGCTTACATTAACAGTTACTGGTTCTGGTCACTGCTGTGAACTCTGTTGCCAAAAGGCTAGCTAGCTGCCTCTTTCTAAAGTCCCACTTTTTTTCTTTTAATTCCTTGTCCTTGTTGCTTAGGTTCATAAGTATACCTCCCCTGTGTTGTGTGCAATTGTCCACCTGGCCACAGTGTCTCCCCACTACAGATATACTCCTGTTTGGAGTATACAGATGTTGAATCTTCCCAGTGTGCGGGGAGAAAAGGCTGTGCTGTCACAGCTCTGATCCAGCCTTAGAAACATTGGCATGTCTATGCAGACTGCTCAGGACATAGAGAAGAAGGACTACCAAAGCCAAAGAGTTTGGGCAGATGTACTAAAAGACAAGGGAGGACAACAATCTACCTGGTGCAGAGCTGCAGACCTGCTGCTTTTAGAAAAAGCTGTGTGCTATCCTTAGCTGAGATTGCACCACTCTATGCAATAGTCTTGTCCATTAAAGCCTCCACCATAAAGGAGGAGAAAGAGATGGACAAGTAAGAAGAGAAGAAATATAGAGGACAGAATTGGGGGGGGGGGGAGTGTCCAGCCCCACAGTGAACCAGGACATAATATTAGTCCAGCTAGTCCTAACAGTTGTGCATGGATGAGTCTGATGAAGGGGAAGGAATTCCTGGTACATGTGGTTTTTGCTTTAAAACTACCAGGATGGAACCCCCAAAGTAGCAGGGTTGATTTTCTTTATTTGTTTGTATTTGTGCTACAAGAGGTATTGAAACAAGCAAGAGAGAGAGAGAGTTACTATCAGTTTTTCTTTCCCCTGAACAGTACAGCAAAGACATGAAGAGCAGCTTGCTTATGTGCATAGGGATGTCCCATGAATACTCCAATGGAAGTTTCATGGAGGTGCACTGCAATCCTCTGCTAGAGGTTCCTGGGGAGGGCTGCCTTATTTTGTCTGGTGTGCTAGGACATTTTCCCATTATTCACTGATTACTTCAGCAGGTACCATTACAGTACACAGGCTAGCAGCATATGGGCTTAGGTAGCATCAGGACACAAGCACTCGCTGTACTCTCTCTGCCTTTGTTACCATCAGGAGTGTTAAATCAATTAAAATCACCATCACCTGTGGAAAACCGTGCCTATATCAATCCCATTACCCTTTACATATACACTAATGGTTGTCAGCTCCCCCACAATCCTGTCCCCAGGGTCATGCACAACATGGCTGGTTCTGTAACTGACACCATGCTATATCCATCTTAAATAAAAGAGGGAATGTCTACACTAGCCCCCTAGTTTGATTTGGGATGCTAATGAGGGCGACCGAAATTGCAAATGAAGTGCGGGATTTAAATATCCCTCGTTTCATTAGCATGTTCCCGGCCGGTCACCATTTTAGAAATTGACTAGCCCGAAGTAATTGCCCATGTTTCAAATTAAAGCCCTAAATCGAATTAGCTGTTATTCCTCCTGCAATGAGGTTTACCAGCTAATTTGATTTAGGGCTTTAATTCGGAATCCTGTTTCACTGCCACGTGTAGACTCTGGCAGTTACTTTGGGCTAGTCAATTTCTAAAATGCGTGGGATATTTAAATCCCGCAATTCTTTTGCAATTTCGGTCACTCTCATTAGCCTCCCTAGATCGAACTAGGGGGCTAGTGTAGACATACCCAGAGAGAATGTAGTGCTACAACTTTAGGGGATCAAGGGATTGAGTTCAGCATACTGAATTTTGATTTCAGTCATGCATACACTGACAATGATTTTTACACTCTATAGGTTGCATCTGCAGCTATTACCACTGTGGCCATAAGAGTTTACTCTTCCCCATCTATGGAAGGCCTGAACCAGATAAAGAGAATAAAGAGAAGAACTGGTGTTGACATGCTCCAGGAGATGCTGCATCAGAGAATGAGATTAGGGCATGGAGACCCTTGCAGACAGCATAGAGAAGAAAAGAGCAGAAAGGAAAAAAGCCTGGAAATCCATTCAAGAAAAGGAGAGGGAGCATCACCAGAACATGATGGGGCTTCTAAGGCAGCAAACAGATACTGTGGACTGTGGTAGACCTGCAGGTCCAAGAATCCCATGCTCATCTGCAGCCCATAGACAACTCAGTATTGGGACATCCATACATTTCGACATGACATGGAATGCTGCATTACCCTTACCACTTTGCCTCAAGGAACACTAAGACAATCACAGATGCCCATATGCTGACTTGTGAAGCAGACAAGATTTTGTATGTGTACATGAAATGGAAAGGTTGTCCCTACTGCTTCATGACTTATGCTCTCTTAATTTATTACATTTTATAAAGTTCTAAATGTTTGGTTCGTGTTACAGAATTAAATTCTATTTTTGAACATAATTTATCTTTATTCATTTAGTAGATGCTAGGAATGTAAAATCCCATTTAATTGGCTAACTGGTTAAACATACTGTTCAACCGATTAACAGATTAAGGGGAAGTAAGCTGTCGGGGGGGTCGGGGAGAACTCCAGACTAGCTGGAGTGCCTCCCGCCACTGGGCTAGAACACTCCTACCCCTCACTGCAGGCAGGAGTTGCACCTGCTGGGATGCTGAAGTAGCCCCTGTCCTCAGCGAGTCCCCTGCCGACAGCAAGTGGGAAGCTGCTCTAGCCCCATGGATTAACCTTAACTGATAAGCCTCACCCATTAAGGGTGAGGTTTATCAGTTAGCCGGTTAAATCTTCATATCTCTAGTTTATATGCTGGCTGGTAATGAGCAAATCTGACACTCCCAGGTTTCCAGTTACTTCATTTTGTCATGGATCCAAAACACCATTCTCAGATAATATTAATAAGTGGATTAGCAGTGATATTCTTATGCACACAGCACTCATGGCAAAATTAATACGGGACTGCAAAAGAACCAGACCAGATAGAGCACATGCTACTCTAGCTCACTATTAAAATGTTCTAGCAAAACCAATCTGAGCCACATAGCTCCATCTTGAGGTCTTTTACTATAAGTATCTAGCAATTCAAATTCAGCAGACATCTACTCCACTGCCACCTTCCAGTCTGGCAGAAACGTTCCCCACTTTGCTTCACAGATATTATGCAGGACAGAACAGGCAACTGAAAACATTGGGATTTTTTCCTCACCAAAGTCCAATTTTGTAAATAGACAACACCAGTGACCCTTCAAACGACCAAAGGCACATTCAGCTGCCATTCTGCACTGCACCTACTAAGCCTGTTGTTCAAAGGTGGGGAACCTACAGTTCACAGATGTAAATGGGGCCTCAGCTTACTTTGATCCAGTCCACAAGTGAGGTTCATGGCTCCTTCCCCCACAGCAGGGGGGAAGCACACATGCTTCAGCCCTATGGCAAGTCTCTGAGTCTTGGTACCCTTCAGCTTGCAAAGCTTGCTGGCTTGCTTGCTGCTGGGGCAAGCCCCAAGCCTCACGTACCCATGGTGGGGATGGAGCTCAAGCATCTCCCAAGACCACTATTGGCATCTGACAGTTCCTATTGGTAAACTGTTGGTTGGGAAAGAAAATCCCTGCTTGCAGTTTTATGAACTATCTTGTGTTCTTAAAGATGTGTTGATCATACACCTTCCCTGACCAGCCCATTTGTGTTGACAAAAGCAGTGCTCCACCAGTGCACGACTTGCACATCCAAAAGTAGCCTTTCTGTGGCAATGTAGTCTGCTGCTAAAATAGGAATAAGGGTGCAATTTATCACCCTACTGCATTGTGGAGACTTCACTGAGGCAAAACCATCCACTATGCTGTGCACATTGCCCAATGTCATGATTGCGCATAGTAGGAGGTGATTAATGGTTCTGCACATTGGCACGACAATCGCCCTTGTGGTGAATTTCCTGACTCTAAATCAGGGGTGGGGAATGTTTTTGGGTAGGGGGCCACGCAGAGGCCACACAGAGGCAAAAAACCCCACCCAAACCCCCTAACTGAGAAGGAAAAAGACACTATCCATTGCTCCTTGTTCCCAAATTAGGGACACCTGGGGGGCAGGCTAACAGATTGCATTCCAGCCCTGTGGGAGGTTGCAGGGGGGGCTGCAGCGCCAGGCAAGCCGGGGGCTGCATCCAGACCCCAGGTCTTAAGTTCCCCATCCCGCTCTAACTTGACTCCCAAACATTTGCAAAACAGGACTAGCACATTTCCAAAGTGCAATCACTACTGACTTCTCAGATGTTAGCATGGCTCTCATTGTGGTGTCACTGCACTGAAGGGCTGGGCAAGTTTGACACATGAATCTAGGAATGTGGCATTACACATCCTAAAGTTCTGCAGACACTACTTGTTATCCCAAACCTGCGTGACAATATGACCCATCAGTCACTACCTGTTTCTTGGGCCCAGAAACAGCACTCCACCCTCAGCTGCTGCTCTGTGAATGCCACCAACTTTGAATTGTTTCTTCTAGCCCCCAAGAAATATTTCTCACCACTGTTCTTGCAGCTCTGCAAATACACTGAACCTCTTTGATCTGGCAGCTCTGGGAAACAGTATGTCAAATTAAAGATTTTGCCTGGCGAGTGAGGGTGCTGTGGGAATGAGGGTTTGGGAGTAGGGCATTTACCAGGCGCCCTACTCCTGTGGGAACATATGGATCCATGCCCCCTGCTGTTCCCAAGGTAGCAGCCAGGAAAGACCACAGGGGAAATGTTTTGCTTTGCTGCTGCTTCTTCAGTGTGGGGGAGAGGAAACTGCAGCAGGCAGAGCTTCTTCCTCCTCCTTACCACGAGTGTTCCCAGATTAGGGACACCTGGAGAACAGAGGTCCAGGTGTATGACAGGATCAGTTGCCCTGTGCTTGCAATGCTCAAGACAATAACACAGAGCTGTGCAGGTTTCGTGCCCCTATCAGAGCTGGCAGCCAGCCAGAAGGGAGACACGGTTTTGCAGGCATTGTAAAAGCAGGAAATATTATGAGTTTTTAATGAAATTATGGGATGGAAAAACACTGTGTAGTAATGGAAGTCTCATGCTTCTAGACTTTCCTCTGTGTTTGTTTCAGCCCCATGAGGCAATGCAAAACTTGTCAAGAAACCCTCTGCTGGATGTTGGTGAGTTGCACAGTGGGATTAACTACCTACATGTACTCTACTTTGCATTCATAGCAATGCTTATCGTGACAATATGTGCCACTAACACAAGAAGTGTAGTGTCCACTACTTAGGTTGATGTAATTTTGTTGTGTAGACATAGCCCAAGTTCTTTATAGCAATTCAGTGGAAGTAGTATTGTCCACAACCATCTTGGCAGGATGAGGAGACCAGAGCAATTATTACAGATTAGAGTGCAAGATATAAGGATGAGAAATTCATTTAACATGGTAGCTAGGTTGTTGTTCACTGAGCAAGGGGTTGCTTTGCAGATATCCTGCCCCTTTTGACAGGTCTCTGAATAGCTGCACACAGGCTTTCAGGCAGGTAACAGTCCTTGTTCGGGGGATTGTTTTCATAACAAAAGCAAGTTCTTAATAATGCTCTGAGTTCCAAAATAAAGTCCATCCTCATGTAATAATCCACACTTAATTCTGGTGTCTTCTCTCACAGCCATAGCACTTCTTTTGTGCCAGTCTGTTCTCACAACCCAACCTCCTAGCTCTTCCTACCTGGAGTTTAGCCTTCTGGCCCACAAACTTCTAGTTCCAAGCCCTCCCTCTTCCGAAGCTCCTCTCTTGTGCAGCTCTCTTGGTCTTGGGATATTCCCTACAGTTTCTTGGGCTTCCCTCCTTCATTCTAACTTCCTGCCATTCTTTATAAAGCCACCACTCAAATTTCTCCCAGGTCTGACTTATTCTGTAATTATGGCTCTATCCAACCTTTAATGGGCTAATTAGCCTATTATTCTCATATACTATCTCTTTGCATTGCTGAAATATGAATAAAGAAAAAAATCTTGAGGTGTGCCAAAGTTAATTTTGTTGGAAATGAGGCTTCATATTTTCAGAAAAGGATGAAAAAAGTAGAAGATATGTCTATAAAGCCATAGAAAAAAGTTTACTGACAAACTTTTTATAGCACTGTAGCATATTTGGTTAAAAAATTTCAGCTCCTCTCTGCCACAAAAAACAATAAATGCAATTTAAAGAATAAATATTCTGGAGATCTAGATGTCTTACTAGAATAATAATAGGATACAGAGCTTTTCAGCTCTAGGTTGTTGGTTTAAATTCAAAATCAGGTTGGTAGTGTCTGAATGTGGTTTCCTACTGTCTGTTTTGAAAAGAGTTGATATCAACCCATTTCCTTGTACATTGGCATTTACATCACAGATCTTAGTGGTAGCGATAGGTTTTGGAATACAGGCAGTCCCCGACTTACGCGGATCCGACTTATGTCGGATCCGCACTTACGAACGGAGCTTTCTCGCCCCGGAAGTCGGGGCGAGAAAGCCCCGTTTGTAAGCTGCTCCGGTGCCCCTGGTCTGCTGGAGACCGTCTCCAGCAGACCAGGGGCACCGGGCGGGTTCCCGCGCTTCTGAGGCTTTGCCACAGCAAAGCCTCAGAAGCGCGGGAACCGCTGCTGCTGCCCCTTGAGACCCGGTGCCTGTGGTCTGCTGGGGACGGTCCCCAGCAGACCACAGGCACCCGGACTGAAGCCGCAGCCGCGGGGGGGTCCCGCGCCTCTGAGGCTTTGCCAGAGCAAAGCCTCAGAGGCGCGGGGAACCGCCGCTGCTGCCGCTTTGACTGAAGCGGCAGCAGCGGCGGTTCCCGGCGCCTCTGAGGCTTTGCTCTGGCAAAGCCTCAGAGGCGCGGGACCCCCCCGCGGCTGCGGCTTCAGTCCGGGGGCCTGTGGTCTGCTGGGGACCGTCCCCAGCAGACCACAGGCACCCAGACTGGAGCGGCAGCAGCGGCGGTTCCCCGTGCCTCTGAGGCTTTGCTCTGGCAAAGCCTCAGAGGCGCGGGACCCCCCCGCGGCTGCGGCTTCAGTCCGGGGGCCTGTGGTCTGCTGGGGACCGTCCCCAGCAGACCACAGGCACCCAGACTGAAGCCGCAGCCGTGGCGGGGTCCCTCGCCTCTGAGGCTTTGCCAGAGCAAAGCCTCAGAGGCGCGGCACCCCGCTGCCGCTGCGGCTCTGCTCCCCGTGTCCCTGGTCTGCTGGGGGGGGGCGCAGCTAGTGTGCTCCCCCCCCCAGCAGACCAGGCTTTTGTTTTGGACTCTGGGGCAGAGCAGCTGGGGCGCTGCCGATTGGTCCTGCAGCGCCCGTGGGCACTACTGGACCAACCCGGCAGCACCCCAGCTGCTCTGCCCCAGGTCCTGATTCAGCCGCTGCTGGTCAGTTTCAGCAGCGGCTGAATCAGGACGTCTGGGGCAGAGCAGATGGGGTGCTGCTGGGTTGGTCCAGTAGCACCCCAGCTGCTCTGCCCCAGGCGTCCCCAAGTCAGCTTCTGCTGAAACTGACCAGCGCTGACTACAGGAAGCCCCAGGCAGAGTTGCTCTGCCCCGGGCTTCCTGGAATCAGCTGCTGATCAGTTTCAGCAGCAGCTGACTTGGGGACGCCTGGGGTTCTTAAGTTGATTCTGTATGTAAGTCAGAACTGGCGGTCAGTTTCAGCAGTGTCTGAATCTGGACGCCAGTTCCGACTTACATACAGATTCAACTTAAGAACAAACCTACAGTCCCTATCTTGTACGTAACCCGGGGACTGCCTGTACTGTCACTGATTCATTTGATATCAATTCAGACCACCAACTCATTTCATAGAGGCCACCACACAACATTCATATGTCTGTGGTTGACCACCAACCTGCTGGATATGAAATGGCGACCACAGGGTGAACCTCTCTAGTCTGGCAACATCCATGTCTACACTAAGTTTTTTTGCGGAACAGCAATGCAAATGAAGCGCTGATTAGCATTTTTGTGCGTTTCATTTGTATAGTCTCTTCTGATCTGTTTTTGCGCAAGAGAAGCATAAGGATCTTGCACAAAAAGGGTTTTTTGCACAAAACGGAAATGTCCACACTGCATGTTTTTGCACAGAAACCTCTTGTGCAAAAATGGATTGGAAGAGACTATGCAAATGAAGCGCATGAAAATGCTAATCAGCGCTTCATTTGCATTGCCCTTCCACAAAAAAACCTAGTATACACGTAGCCTTAGTGTTCTGTGCTAGTGTTTAACTCTAATTTACCCCTAAATGTCTACTAAGAGCCATGGAAGCAGTGGTGGTGCTGCTAATGCTGCTAGATAATATTGACCTCCCATTGTCTGGCAAATTTCCTGGTTTAGCACGGGTCAGGTCCCAAGGGTGCCAGACTAGAGAGGTTCAACCTGTAGAAGCAAAAGGCTCTATCAGTCTTCCAGTCCTTCCCCAAGGTTCACCAGGAGCTATACCCGGTCAGCAAGCTCCATGCCCAGGGAGGGCTTGCCACATGGAAGCTGCTTTCTACTGGGCTCTAGGGCTACTTTGGAAAGGAGAAGATTGAGACGGGACATGATCGCAATCTTCAGGTATCTAAAAGGGTGTCACAAGTAGAAGGGAGAAATATCGTTCTCTCTGATGATAGGACTAGAAGCAATGGTCTTAAATTGCAGCAAAGGAGGTTTAGATTGGACATGAGGAAAAACTTCCTAACTGTCAGGGTGGTTAAACACTGGAATAAATTACCTAGGGAGGTTGTGGAATCTCCATCTCTGGAGATATTTAAGAGCAGGTTAGATAAATGTCTATCAGGGATGGTCTAGACGGTGCTTGGTCCTGCCATGAGGGCAGGGGACTGGACTCAATGACCTCTCGAGGTCCCTTCCACTCCTAGTATTCTATGATTCTGTGATTCTCCCCAGTTGCTTACAAGAACACCAGTTTAGGGGAGAGGACTCTGGGGCTCCCTCCTCAATAAGCACTTTCAATTGTGCCATGAGCTGGGGCCCCCTTCCCATGGTGGCCTCTGGTACTCTCAATGCAGGATATGGGGGGGAAGCTCTATGGTGCTCCCATGTTCTTATCCTTCTGTCCGGCTCCCCTTCGCTTTCTGTCTCTCTCCTTCACTTTTCTCTCCCAGGCTGAAAGTGAAGGGGTGTGGCATTCAGCAGGGAGAGAATGGAGAATATTTGAGGGGGAGAAGAGAGAAATGGGGAGTGAGCAGCACCAGGGAAGCCATATTGGATACAGAAAATGAAATTAATGCGGAGGGACATCATGAGTCAATAGAGATGGAAAAAGTGAAAATAGAGGCTAAATGAGAGTAGAAGTAGAGTAAGACGGGGAATGAATGGGACCCCTGAACAAATGCACTCATTGGTTATTTGTTTCAATTGTGGCAGGCATTTGTGTCACACCTATTCACTCTCTCTCCTTGCCCCCATGCTATTCTTACTGTTCACACTACACAAAACTCTCTGGATAGCAAGGCTAACTTTTACTTGCTTCAGTGATGAAAAACATTTATACAGCTCCCATAGTAATATTACCAAGTCTTCAAACACAGTATTGAAACTTTCAGTTAATTTGAAGTTGGTCCTGTTCTTGAATACCTGGAGAATTCCCATTTCCATCACCACATTACCCCTCCCCTACAAGCCTGTTCCTCCTCTTTTTTTCTTTCTATTTTCTTTACCCAAGGAAAACTTTCAAGAAAATATGGATTTTGTACTGAGTTCTGAGAACAGTCAGCCTTGGGTATATTCCAATTCTCCAAGGCCATTAGCCTCTCAGTTGCCTTTTAGCAATCTGCCTCCAGTTTATGTATATCTATTTTTATACCAAAACTATTATGCCCTTTTGAAGAAAAAATGGTTGTCACAAATACAGGTGAACATCAGTGCATTATCAGGGCAGTCAAACCTGCTACAGCTCTGCTTTTCAGAAGCATGGAGCATACTCTCTAGATCTGGCTATGGCAGCATTATGAGGGCATTTCAGAAATACATGTCAGTTTACAGCCCCATAAGAAGAGGAGCATCAAAGAATTTTTTTAAAATCCAGGGGAAAAAGTTACTTTAATGGAGTCATGTCAGGGAATAATTCACCCCAAAGTGTCTCAAAGCACACAGCACTTTCCTTAATATTTCTCTTACCTGAGAGGTACTGTGCTCTGGTTGTCTAACAGGGAGAACAAACAAATGTGTATTTGTCAAAGGAGACAAAGTCTCAGCATATAAGCAGAAAGTCTATTCTATGACAGATTATACCAGACAGTGTTTAGCAAAAGTGTCACACATGACATGTAGGTCAACATTACATAAGAGAAAGGCTGAGAGTGGCAGCACAAGATTAGAGACAGTGCAGTATTGTGTCTGTGAGAGCTTGCAGAAATTTTACCACACCATCCATCTACTTGGCTTTTAACATTTTCAGCAACAGATAAATAGGCTATGTCCAAACACTGATGTTTGGAGTTCACTTGAGGACATGAACCTGTTATGCACTGCACCTTGAATGCAGTTTTGGAGACAGCATTTTGGAGCACATATCATACGCAGCGAGGAAACGTGAGACATACCACACTGCTGCTGTTTCATACCCTGGGGACCATGATTTGCAGGGTGGGTCACAAAGATGTTGTTCTAGGCCCAGGTCTCAAACTCCTGGCTCAGAGGACATCTGTGGCCTGAGCACTTCCACAACGCAGCCAACAAAATATTTTGAAAAAGTGATTGAATTTGGCTCTCATGGCTGTCAGGGACACATAGACTCACTTTCACACACAGCTCCCAGCAGGACCCAGACCCCAGGGCCCACAGAGTCTTGGCCACAGAGGATGCCATTCAGTCTGAGAAGCCGCACTGGCTGCCTCCACCACAATGCAAATCATACTGGACAGGGAGTCACCTGAGCTGAGGCACTTCTGCAGCCAGTGGGGTGGGGCTGATGGGTTTCACTTTTGGTTACTCTAGGCGGGGGCAGGAGCCCAGTGCAAGGACATAGGCGTTAAGGGGGAGGGAGGCAGAGTTCTAGCACAAGGGTGCGGGTGTAAGTGGAATGGGCAACCCAGTGTGAGAATATTGGGATGTCAGGGTGAGGACTCAGTTTCATGTCTTTTGTAGGATCCCAGTTTCTGTCTGGGCTCATGGACACAGTGGGAGACACTAGTATCAACTCACATGTACAGGTTGAGCCTTTCTAGTCTGGAGCCCTCAGGACCTGACCAGTTCCGAATCAGAGAGTTTGCTGAACCACAGGAGGCCAATATTGTCTAGCAGCACTACCTATGCCTCCACTGCTTGCTCGGTTATTAGAAGACATTTATGGATACATTAGAGCTAAGTAACAGCATAGAAGACTGAGAGCCAGGACTGGTGACTATAAACAAACCTTATGGGAGTGTGGAAAACTTGGCCATGAGATCCAAAGTCTTTCTTAAGAAAAGAAAAGAAAAGAAAAGAAAAGAAAAGAAAAGAAAAGAAAAGAAAAGAAAAGAAAAGAAAAGAAAAGAAAAGAAAAGAAAAGAAAAGAAAAGAAAAGAAAAGAAAAGAAAAGAAGGCTGGGATTCTCTTCTAATAACATGCACAAAACAACAGACAATCTATTAAACGAGAGTGATCATACTTGATAGCAATGCATGAGGCATCAGGTAGTGAAGTTCTCAGATCTGACTTAATTGTGATAATGTGGCAGAGACTTTCTAGAAAAAAAGACCCAATAATCAGGAGGTTTGTGAACAAAACTGGAGAGCTGGCTTTCACTGATCTCTAGTAAGTTTCACAAAATGAGTTAATACTTTCACAGCTTACACTTAAGGACGGGACTGCACACACACTTCCCCCAGGCCACAGGAACATGTTGGCAGCAGCTCCTGCTGCTCCTTGTTTTTGGTTAAATACCATTTTATTGTATTGTTCTTTTAGGAGTTACAAAGAGACTTAATATAGGTGGGACCTTCCTGGTCTGGCACTTTCGGGATATGAGTGGCTCCAAACCATGGAGTTTGCTCCACCAGGTGAGGTTAAGGCTCTCCACCCAGGCGTGGGCTCTGCTTCTGGCTGGGGTTGCACTCCCTATCACTACCCCACTGCCTCCGCCACCACACCATGCCAGCCCCAGCCGGGGTCCAACCCTGTTGCCTCCAGCCTGGCTAGGGCTGTGCTTTCCGCCACTGGCATTGGTCCAGGCTACGTGCTCAGCTGCAGGCCCTGATGACTCACTGGCCCTGCTGCCCTCAGCCCTGACTGGAGCTACGCTTCCTGCTGCCAGTCCCGACCAAGTCTGTGCTTCCCACTATGCCACCAGCCTGGATTGGGCTGCACTTCTGAACCTGGCCAGCCAAGGCCAGGGATCCAGCAATAGCCATGGTCCTGCTATAAAATCCTATTTTGCTCTCTTCAGTTTTCCCTTTCTATTGCCAGTAAATCTAATTTCAGAAAAAGGAAATTTGTTGAAAATATAGTAAAGAACAGTACACTATATTGTGGATTTGTGGACCATATGACAAAACTGCCCCCTAACTCAATAACAACTCAGTACTGAGAATAACTCATCTTAGGCAAGTGTTATCTAGCGGTATCCAGACAGGGAGATGCTTCATTGGAAACTGGGAAATTACCACTGTTCCTGCTAATTTGTGTGACCACTCAGGAGAGATTTATATGCTACCCAGCTGATTAGCAGACTAAGTTTTTGTTTCTACTGGTGATACACATTCACACATGCCTCAGTACACATAAAAATTTATTCTGCAGATGGATGGAGAAAATCCACACATGGATGGAAAAGATTAGAAGGGACACAGGAAACTCTTTGCCTTCCTTTTCGTTGCCCTATGCAGAGTCACATCATGATTTAGATTTCTTGTGCAGTAAAAAGTCATCTAAATTCCAGAAAGGATATTTCAAGTTTCCTACAGATGGTTAAATAACCTATTGGTGTATTAAACAATCATTCCATTCCAGGAGCAATCACTTTGCTAATATTTGTGCTTTCTTTCTATTCTAACATGCATTCATTTACATTTTGTATTGTCTTCTGATTTAGAGAGAGTAACCAGGCTCAGTTTTTGCAA
This sequence comes from Pelodiscus sinensis, assembly GCF_052426305.1. NCBI lineage: Eukaryota > Metazoa > Chordata > Testudines > Trionychidae > Pelodiscus > Pelodiscus sinensis. The sequence continues at coordinate 20,791,793 of NC_143059.1, read as the reverse complement.
TTTTTTACTTTGTAATGTTATCGAAATACAAACTTCACTTTTGATAAGTAAGGATTATCTATACACTAAAACATGGTTTTGCAACATTCAGAATTCTGTTGCTCATTGAGATGATAGTCTTTTCATAGGAAGGAATATACATAATCATCAAAGAAACAAAATACATTATCTAGCTAGTCGTTATTAAATACAATAATTTGGTTAAAATCAGAAATACAATGATACATTATTTGCTTTCATATTAAATGAGTTAAATGATGATAAAACATTAAGGCTACGTCTACACTGGCCCCTTTTCCGGAAGGGGCATGTTAATTTCAGCTATCGTAGTAGGGAAATCCGCGGGGGATTTAAATATCCCCCGCGGCATTTAAATAAAAATGTCCGCCGCTTTTTTCCGGCTTTTAGAAAAGCCGGAAAAGAGCGTCTACACTGGCCCCGATCCTCCGGAAAAAGCGCCCTTTTCCGGAGGCTCTTATTCCTACTTTGAAGTAGGAATAAGAGCCTCCGGAAAAGGGCGCTCCGGAAAAGGGCGCTTTTTCCGGAGGATCGGGGCCAGTGTAGACGCTCTTTTCCGGCTTTTCTAAAAGCCGGAAAAAAGCGGCGGACATTTTTATTTAAATGCCGCGGGGGATATTTAAATCCCCCGCGGATTTCCCTATTACGATAGCTGAAATTAACATGCCCCTTCCGGAAAAGGGGCCAGTGTAGACGTAGCCAAACAGACCAATTCATTCAAATTAAATCTGTTATGAAAACTTAACAGATGAAGATGTCAGTGTAGTAAATAATGTAAAAGATAATTTATATAGCATTTATAGGAGATGCTGGGAATAAAAACAGAGAGGGGGGATGCGCAGGCTGTTTACATTTAACAAATGAGCTGTCGCCTGAGAATGATGGCACATTGCTAAAGGTTTGTCCATAGCCAGTACTACAAAATATATTGTACACTTTTATTTTACCTTTGAAAGAATATGAGTGTAATAGACTGAATACCAGCCAATAAAAACAATCCTACAACCAAAGAGCATCAGGGCAGCCTGTTCTACACTACAGGGTTAGGTCAATATAAGCCACCTTGCATCAACCTAGTTGTGCATGTATTACACTTACATTTGTCTATCACTAGCATAAGCTCTCCATTTCATTGTCATAGTAATCACTTACCAAGCAGTGCTGAGTCATTGCTGATGTATTGAAGTAAATGAAGCACAAATGTCAACACTCTTAAATCGATATGACCAGTTCCCCAGCAGCTGTCCCACAATGCCCAGCACTGACCACTTTGAAGTAGGAATAAGAGATCCTCCGGAAAAGGGCTTTATTCCGGAGGATCGCGCCAGTCTAGACGCTTTTTTTCCGGCTTTTCCCCAAGCCGGAAAAAAAGTGGCGGACATGTTTATTTAAATCCATGGGGGATATTTAAATCCCCCGCGGATTTCCCTATCCTGACTTACCTGATTTGCATGGCTTTTCCGGAAATTGTGGCCAGTGTAGACGTAGCCAGAGAGTAAGTATTATTCAGGGATCAGGGTGGCTGACAGGTATTTGAGGTGAGTGGTTTTTTTGGGAGGAAGATACAGAAGAAAAACAATTATTCTAGTACAGTAGACTTCTGATAATCTGGAACCTTTGGGACCTATGTGGTGCCAGATTATCAAATATGCCGGACTATCAGGAGGTACATAAACTGGTTATATATATATACAGTATATACAGTGTTTTTAACCCTTTTTATTGTAGCACAAGCACTGTCCAGCATCACACAATACCAGTGGCAGACTGACTAGGTCTCGTCCGGTTTTGCTTGGTTCAGCTGCTGCCGCTGTTGCCTTGTGACTCTTTTTTTGCTGAAGCTCACTCACCAGGCTCTTGCCATTTTGATGCTGGACTATCGGGAGTGCCGTACAATTGGATGCCGGACTATTGGAGTTTTACTGTATTCTGTAAGACTTAGACATGAGGATGAAATAGAACCATAAAGGAATCTTCCTTGTGACAACTGTTATTACTACACATAAAATTGGACCTTTTCCTTGTCTGCAAAAGTCACTTGAAGATGATGACTAAGAGTGTTTCCATTGATTTCAGTGTATTTTGGATTAGACCTTAACAGAGGTGAGGAAATACTGCAATAAAAATTCTATTGATTTTTGTTCAAGCTTTGTGAATTTACTTCTCCTTGTTCAGGCCTCATTTGTATTTGCTCTTCAGACACATTCCATTGAGGTTATCTGGCAAGAATGTTTGCAGAAACAGAAGGCATTATGCAAATTATTCTCTGAATTATGAACAAGTTAAGATAGAAGATTCTCAAAGATAAGAACAAAGTGGAAAATTTCACCTCTGTCCTGTACCTTTCTAAGTTATAGACTGAAGGACTATGAGCAGAATCCTAAGATGTTATTTATGACTGATTTTATTGGTTGTCCAATTGCTAAATTTGGCTTACATGTATGTGCTTTCAAATTGCTGTAGTAGTCAGGAGGCACTGGTATGGTATCCTGACAGGTCTCCTGCTCCTTCAATGATGATAACTATTCAGCTGTGTGCATATGCTCTTCCTGTGTGTAGGGTTGACTTTGCGCAAGTAGTTGACACAACAGAGTCCCTGGGAGCTCCCAAAGACCAGGATTGAAGGTACCAGGCCAACTTTATTGTCAAACAAAATATAATAGTACTGTAGCTGTCAGTAGACTCTACTGAACCACTATGCATATGTAGTCCCTGACAATGGTCTCAGCACAGTCACTGCCAGGGATACACACTGCCTCCTCAACTGGACAAAGACAACTCTTTGGGGTGTATTTTTATACACAGGTACAAACAAGTTACACATCACTCCTGACGTACCTAGATAAATCCATTACCTTGTACATGGGGTTTGGATTACTATCATGCTGTCAGTTTAGACCCTATCCTGAACCTAGGCTGGTGTGTTCCTGTTATCTGTGAGGTGTGTCCTGGTACCAAGATGTTTCTTCATGAGGTGTTCTCTGGAATGTGCTTACAACCTGTGCCTAGTACCTCTTAGGTTAACAGGAATCCATAACTCAGGGTGTCGTCAAAGAGGGAACACAAAGGTTACATTATCACTCATGGAAATGCAGATCTTATATCGCACCTCAGACAACATAACAAAATAACAAGAATGAAAAAATTACATCTCTTAAAACTTGCATTTTTTGCCAAGGCAAAAACATATGGATGCAAAGTACAAACCATAACACTATTATCTTGCTGCTTAATATAGTTAGATGTATAATTCTCTAAAATCAAACTCCCTAGATTATAACCCATAAATGCTAACCCTATCCACCACACCCCCTTATGTAACGTGGAGGCCGTGGCGTTATCCCCATTAGTAATAAATTGTAACACAGGACCGGCAGAGCCTCCCCCATGCCACGAAAGGCTATGATTTTACCGGCCGAAGGGGACAGTGCGATTGTCCACTTTATCCCACAGCATACCGTGAGGGCCCCAATCCACAACCGTGCCAAATTCGCCCCGGAGTACCACGACATGCCTGCCAAACTGGTGCCGCGTCCGCTGATATCCTCTTTATCATGCAGCGGGGCAAATCAGGGGCATACAGCTCCCAAGAGTCATTACCGCTTTTGTGCATCCCAGGAATGCTCAGTAAGGCATAGTTAACCCTTCCGTCATGCTCCCGCGCCACTAGGTGCAACTGTGGCTGCATGGGCACACAACCTGAGTCACAAAGGGTAGAAAAGCAAAGCGATGGGAGGTCATTGACAAAGGTGACATTGGTAACATTAACAACCTCGGTTTCCTGTTCCGCTGTAGGGGGTATCCACACCCCTCCCATCCAATCGGTACCATTGTTACTGATGGGCGGTGAGGGATCCCACCACGTCACAGGCCTGAATACGAGGGGATCAATGATGTGCGCCCAATACAAACGTGCTGTCGCAGTATGCACACAGAAACTGCTCCACAGGAACCACAAAAATGCAGCGGTGACCGTCATGGATTTGTCGCTATGGATCGACAGCAGTCCCTTCATTCTTGAGTTGAATCTCTTGCGCCGATGGCGTACCAATCCTGGCTGGCTTAACAAATCGCACAGGAAGCCAATAGGGACCTGAGGGAAGAAAAACACAGGCATACCCATATCCCCACGTGATTAATGGAACGGGACCTTGCCACTGTCCGGATTCCAGGTGTCTGTAGTAAACCTGTGGCAGCTCCGGCCACGCAGAGTCTCGCCCAAAGTGGCGCTGTGCTGCCGTGAAAGACAAATGAGAAAGATTTAAAAAGTTTAACACATACATAGCTTTGTCCAAACGCTCCTGTGGGGTCATTCCCACTGGATTCCCCCTTTTTTGTTTATCAAGAAGGGTCTTGAGAGTGCGGTGCGTGCGTTCAACAATCGCCTGGCCTGTGGGGGAGTGTGGAATGCTTGTGGTGTGGCTTACACCCCAATCCTGCAAAAAGGACTGAACTTTGTGGGAGATATAAGCGGGACCATTATCAGTTTTAACAGAAATTGGAACACCTATAACAGCAAAACAATGTAACCAATGCCGAACAACATCACGAGCCTTTTCTCCCGCATGGGCAGTAGCAACAATAAGGTGGGAAAAGGTATCAACAGTAACATGTACATAGCGCAATCTGCCAAATTCGGAAAAATGGGTCACATCAGACTGCCAAAGTTCATTGGCCCGTAGGCCTCGCGGGTTAACACTGCTAGGTACCGGTATGGCGGATAGACACCGGCAATCCGGACAGGCATGAATTACATCTTGCGCCTGCTGTTTAGTAAGGGAAAATTGCTGAGCTAATGATCTAGCATTCTGGTGAAAAAAATCATGTGAAAGTCATGCTTGTTGTAACACATTGGGCCGGACAACTGGCATAGTCAGGGCATCAGCCACAGCATTACCCTCCGTGATGGGCCCCGGTAAAGTGGTATGTGAGCGAATATGGACCACAAAGTACAGGTGTGTCCAAGCCAATAAAAGGTGTGACAATTGCAAAAGGAGCTGAAAGAGGAGGCGATTATTGACCTCCTTGAGAAAGGAGCTCTCCAAACGCTGTACTATACCAGACACATATGCCGAGTCTACAAGATTTAACTGTTCCTCCGAAAATAGTTCAAAAGCATGCACAGCTGCGGCGAGCTCAACAATTTGGGTTGAGCCTTGCACACAGAAACATCCGAGTTCCAGGGGGCATCATCGCCCTCCCTCCACACAACTACAGCCTTGCCTGTGTTCCCTGAGCCATCAACAAATACAATGCGTGCGCCAGGGAGGGGGATATGAGAAAGCATGGTCCGGGGCTGCAGAGGCAGTTGTGGCAAAGATTGTAATAGCCGATGGCATGGCAAGGTATACTCGATCCGCCCCAAGTAATCGGCCAGCGCAATCTGTAAACTAAGGCTTTGAGACAGCCAAAAATCAAAAACAGCGCGTGTCACAGGAATATGAAGGACAGAAGGATCCGCTCCGGTGAGTTGTTGGCAACGGACATGACCCTGAGAGATGAGACGAGCCAGCATATCCGTTGCCGTGGTAACCATTTTTGAAAAGGAGTGCAGAAGACAAAGCCACTCCAAGGTGCTCAAAGATAAGTTTGGGGACACGGGACTGTTGTCCCACTGGACAATCAATGCATAAGGCTGAAACGTGTGGTAGATTAAAAATAGTCGAATTGGAAGGTACGCATCTCGGCGGTGACCAAAGGCCGTCTGTATTTTTTCCGCTACGTGTTGTAATGCGGCCACAGCTTTGGGTGTTAAAGCACGATGCGAGGACAAATCAGAGTCGCCCCTCAAAAGTTGGAACAATGGAGACAATTCTTCTGTAGTGACCCCCAAGGTTGGCCGAATCCAATTGATGGTACCTAAAAGTTTCTGTAGATCATTTAAAGTGGTGATGGACGTGGCAATTTTCAACGGCTGCAGGCAGATCTCAGACTCATAAAGTTTCCATCCCAGATATCTCCAAGGGGGCACAGCTTGAACTTTCTCCTCAGCGATACACAATCCATATTGTCTCAACAGTCGAGAAGCCAAATCATATAAAGCCTGTAGGGCCGCTTGATCAGCGGTGGCAAAAAGAATGTCATCTATATAATGGTATATAATGGCCTGTTGGTGGCAGTTTGGAGCCTATCCAAAAATGACACATAGGATTCCTGGGGGCCCTGGCAGACCGTAGCAAAAGATGTGTCCCTTCGGCCCGCATCAGGGACCTGTCGTAAGGCTCGAAGGGTCAGCGATGTGGCTTGCGTAAATACCAAGCAATTCATCTGAGCCTGAGGAGTAGCATATTGGCCCTGCCCTATAAGTTCATCCATGCCAACGTTTACCCCATTGGTAATATTATCCATAACTTGTGACGTAACACCGTCACGATACTTGGTGTCCCAAACTGCATACTGCGCCGGGCTAAGTAGCAGGCGTAATAGCGCACGCCAATCATGAGGGGCCATAACATATGATTCCGAAATAGCCGCAACCAAATTCATCGTATAAGAAGCCTGTAACCCATAATCCTTCACAGATTTGCGCAACTCTTTTACGAGTTCATATGGCAAAGCCTCATGTCGGGTGGGCCGTTGGGGCGCATATACAATTGGAAAAGCTTGTAGAAGCTGCACATCTCCTTGCCGAAGAGCCTCACGTAGGCATTCAGATAAAACCCCTACCTGTTCATTATGTGAGGGCGCCGCCAAGGGGGGCCCATATGGAGCGACCGTGTGGCTTGCGGACCTGTATGAAGAAGCGGGAGCTAATGCTGGAGCAAAAGGCGGAGGGGCTACAATCGAGGACCGAGAAACAGCTCGTAGCCTCTGAGTCTGTAAAATTTGCTCCGCCGTCGGCGCAGATGCTGCCAGGGCCTTGACGGGCTCGAGTGACGGGTACGAGTCAGGCCCTACACCAACCACCGCCGTCCCTGTGTCAAAGGGGTCCTCGGGCCCGCCGTCCTCAGATTCACTGTCCTCAGGGCCGGGGCACAAGTCCTTAGGCTCCGGGGAGACCGGGACCGTGGCGTACACTGGCTCACAATCCTCCCCGAGGGGTTTTGGGGGAGGGGACGAGGGATCCTCTGGGTCCTGATATGGCCTGAGATCAAATGTTGCCGACGCTTCCTTCAGGACCCACTCGGCGGGATGCAATGCCCATATGGCTGTATAAACAGTTCGCCACGTTACTATGATCCCTTTTGGGAGGGATAATGCAAGATGTTCAGAGGTTCTCAATTCCTTGCCCACCTTCTCCCAGAAGGTCAAATCATAAGAACCCCCTTCCGGGAACCACGGGCAATGGTCTCGTATCCAAACCAACAGCTGAACCAGCTGTACAGGGGGAACCTTAAACCCCTGTTCCTTCACAATGCGCTGCAAGATCTCAAGCTGCAGTTTTCGCTCTTTTGTGGCAGACTGCCCCATACTGTTATTCTGTCCGCTGCTGCTCACCTGTTCGTCCTGTGAATGGTGATGTCAGTAATTTCGGGAGCTCCTCTCAACAGCTTATCCTCCATCCAGCTGCGGATACACCACCGGTTCGAATCACTCGTTCACTTCAAGCCCTGTTCAGGCGCCATTTGTGATGTATGAAGGCACGGACTCCGGCCGGTGCAAGCACGAAATCATTTTATTCCAAGATTACAACTATCTTTATTCCCTCTCAACTTCCCAAAAGTCTACATCCTGCTTTTCACAAACTGTGCTTTCTCACAGTCCCAACACAGCATTCTCGAAGGTCGTTGACTCGGGCAGATGTTGTTATTGTTGGCTCAGGACTCTTGATTACGCGCATTCCCGCTGACTCTCGGATCGTCCTCCAAGGTCTGCAGCTTTTCTTGGTTTTGTCCTTGGGATGCCCTGTCACGTGGCCAAAGCACTATACTTGTTGATTCTCTACACTCATTCTTAAACTTGAGATCCTCTACTTCCTCTTCTGCTGGCTGCAGTTTTTTTTAGCAAATCATCCTCTCTTAGAAGGGAGCTCACAAAGCTTGCTTGTACTTTTCCACTCCCTATCCTAGAGCCATGCTTTCTGTCTCAGCCCTTCTCTTTAACTATTCCTAGCTGGCGTGAATCTGTCTGGACCTCTTTGCTAATCAGACCACTGAGTATGTTAGCCTGGGTTCTCACAATATATTGTTGGACCTTGACCTCTGTCTGGATCCGTTTGGTATCCTGCTCAGCTCAAGTTTCTGTCTTGGTCTCCTTTGTATTCTGCTGAGCTCTCTGATCTTTCTCCCTCTGGACCTGGGGTAATGCTTCCTGGAAAGCCAAGCCTTGTTCCTACCACTTGTCCTGGAAGGAATACAACAAATCCTGCTCTATCTGAACCAGCTAGTTAATAACTTTCTGTCTGGAGAAATTAGCTTCGTTCAACTCCTGCTGATATGTTCTCTGCAGGTCTCTCACATCTGGGGTATTCTGGACTCTTTTCTGAGGTCTCTTTAGCATGGCTCCCAGCCCTTCTGCTTTCTTTCCCAGCTGGATCTGGACCCTAACAGTCCTGAGTCATTGTCCTGGTCTTTCCCACATGAGGGTTGGGTAGCCCACCCAGTCTCTACCCAAGATTACAGACCAAGGCAAGTTCTTAACCATGCCAATCTGGAGGATAGGTGATAAAATGTGATGTGATAATTTAGTTGAGTATATGTACTACTTTGGCAGTATTCTTTAATCTTTATTTTCAAGTGTGTCAGTGATCACCAAGAATTTTACAATCATAAGGAGGCATAAGATTCATATTCTTAAATTCCAAAATACAGGATTCTACCTTTCAAGGTAAGGTCACATTAGTAGGTCTGACCTTCTATCCTGTAGTGCACACAGCTTTACGTGAACAATAACCTGTATAATACAAGGCCCAATTAGAAAATCCTCTTATACTTGAGCATCTGGAATTTCCAAGAGTTTAATTGTTGGGGTTTGGTGCGATATACAAAGAAAAATATTATTATTTGAGTTATAGCAGTGTTTGGGCTTATGATACATATTTGAGAGCAGGCATGGCCTTCCACCCAAAAGAGGGCATCATCTCATTCCCCTCGCCCCATCTTACATACGCATACAATTAAAGAAACAATTTTTAAAACATCAGTAAAACTTACTTATACCACAGAAGCAGTCATGTATTTATGAACTGATGGGAAACTTGAACTGATAGACAGTGAATCTCTTTCCGGATTATTAAAAACACTTGGCTTTGAATGCTGGTTTTAGGAAAGTTTCCAAACTTTTTCCATTACTTTGAGTATGGATGGAGATGTGGGAAAGGACTGCAATTTTATTATAAATTATTATAACCTTTTAAAATAACAACCCTGTGGAACCTGACAAAATCAGCCTTCACTGACAAAGGAAAAAGCCTAAGAAAACTGCACATAAAAATTGCATATGCAAATTTTAAAAGTCTGAAGTGGACACCCTCCATCACATAAGCCATCCAAATCCCCCAATTATCCCTATGCAAATACATCAATCACCTTACCATTGTCAGTTCTCCACCACTCTTCCTCCCTCCTTTATCTTCTCCTATCAATTTGATTTTTTCCCCAACTATCCATCTTTCCCCCTCCTCCAACTCTCATTTTGGTTCTCCTGGTCTATTTTTCCATCTGCTGTGTCTAGTCCCTCCGTTTCCCATTTCCCTATCCTTCCTTTCCTCTTCTCCCTTCAGTTTTCCCGGCTCCCTTCACCCCAATACCTAATACTCAGGCAGGGCTGGATGGCCCCTTTACTCAGCAACTGTGCTTGCCCTGTTTGCTGGTATTAGACACGTCTCCCTCCTTTTTTCCTTTCCCTGCTCATGTCACTCAGTTCATCCAGTCCTGGGCTCCTCCCTTAGCTTTCTCTGAGGCTCACCTTGGAGAACAGAGGTGTTTCTGAAGCCAGGACTATAGCCTGACCGTCTCACAAGGAAAATCACCAGCTCCACCTATCCTGGTAACTAGCCAAAAAGCCAGACAAAGTTGCTGAGAGGACCAGAAAACAAATTGAAAAGCCATTGTTCACAGCAAACAATTAGGCAGATATAGGCCTAAAATTTGCATTATTAGGCTAATGTGCTTTTCAGACTCTTCATAGAACCCAGTGCTCCTTCCTTTTTGCAGAGAATCTCAGGGTCCCTAGTACCAGTCATGGTAGGCTGTGGTGTAACCAAACTGCTCAGTTTCCAGTGGTCATGATTTTCTCATTACATATAAGTTATCCACTGGCTTTGGGTTTGACCCTTTGGCACCTGACTCCCTGTCACTGCACACACTGTACTGCAGGAATATAAGCACAGTATATACATCTTTCGCTCTAACTCTGGAGCAAATGCATGACTATGCAGTGTTCCAGAGGATAGGGCACACCAATTTCAGAGCCAGAAAGTTTTTGTTTTTCTTTGTTAGCTTCTGTAGGACCATGGAAGTTCTTTAGACTCCAAAAAGTGGGTACAATCGGATTGTGTGTGTTTGGGACACATTTTCTAACATGAGTCTTGATGCTACAAAGAACTGTGCACACTCCATTGCCACTGAAGTCAATGGGAGTGGAGGACATTTAGCATCTCAATGGATCGTGTCCTTGTGGGGAAGAATAAGCTGGGAGGAAAAGGAAGGGACCAGAGAAAAGAGGGAGAAGAAAATGTAGGCAAAGGAATTAAAATAAATACACAGAATAATGCAAAGTACAAGAGCTAAATTAAAATCACCAAATACATAAAAGTGTTGGAAAGTGTTATAGAAATGAAAAACTAATGGGCTATATGTCTACACTGTAGAGCTTTTTTGGGATACCAGAAAACCTCTGCTGTGTCCAAGGAACGTGTCTGCTTTTCTGAAAAAAAAAAAAAGTCAGAAAAGCAGACACGCTTTTTCTACAACCCTGTAAACCTTGTTCTATAAGGAGAAGGGATGTTCCAAAAGAGGGTTTTTTTCTGAATTTGGCCCTGTGTAGACAGTTTGCAATTTGCGTAAATTTTTCCAATTTTTCCCTGCAATGTAGACATAGCCATGGGGAAAGAGGTGATAGTTACAGGAGAAAAATTTAATAGAAAGCAGATGAGTCAAACAAAGCAAAAAAAAGTAAATAAATAGCCAATTCTAAAGAGATTTCGGAAAATATATTAGGAAAATATATGGAAGAAAAGAAAAAGGGAGAGGAAATGAGAGCTGAAAAAGAGAAATGGTAAATTATTCTATTGAATGTAAGTGGTTGGGGTTTTTAAGTCACCCTAATTAAAGTAAAAATATCCCATGGGACCAGACCTACTTTTTAAGGATCAGTGCTGCACATAATATAGAAATGATGGACAAATAAATAAATACATTCCTTCAGAGAATGGCCCCCATTCACAGGTATCTCAACTGCAAATAAACCAAACACCATCACAAGCTGCAAGATGTAGCTAATCACTGCCTCAGGGAAGGAAGCGGGTTAACTGCACTGCAAGGCTGTGTCCAGACTCGGGGCTTTTTTCGAAAAAAGTAGCCTTTTTTCGAAAAAACTTCACCTGCGTCTAGACTACAGCCGCGTTCTTTCGAAATTAAATCGAAAGAACGCGGCTTTTCTTTCGACGGCAGTAAACCTCATTTCACGAGGAAGAACGCCTTTTTTCGAAAGTGCTCTTTCGAAAAAAGGCGTTCTTGAATGCCGACAGGGCTTTTTAGAAAGAGAGCATCCAGACTCACTCGCTGCTTTCTTTCAAAAAAGCGGCTTGCTTTTTCGAAATTTCCGCTTGCAATCTAGACGCTCTTTTTCGAAAGAGGCTTTTTCAAAAGTATCTTTCGAAAAGCCTCTTTCGAAAGAGGCTTGCAGTCTAGACATAGCCCCAGAGTGAATCACTTTTGCACATGCAGTTATTTGCATGTGTTAACTGTTTTTCATTTATGCACTTGAGCAAGTTAGCAATATAACCATTGAACCTGTTTGCACAAACATCATTTGCATACTTAAATGGAGGTGGCTTGCAGAGTACAATCCCCTTTGAAAACATCACCCTTAAGCTACAATCACTGTACATTTTTACTTGCAAAAATACAGGGTATGTCTACACTACAGCATTATTTCAAAATATCTTATTTTGAAATAGTTAATTTAGAATAAGTTATTTCAAAATAACGCATCTACACACAAAATGCATTTCAAAATAGCATTTTGCTATTTCGAAATAGCGCGTCCACACTGATTGGATGCTGAATTGCATTTAAGGGCAGCTGAAACTGGTTCCAGCAGGGCATCAGGTCAGTAGTTGCTTTGTGTGGCTGCTGCCTGAGGCTATCTGAGGCTTGTGCTTAAAGGGACCCTCCTGGACAGCCGGTTCTCAGCTTTCCCTGCTTGCTTGCCTACCTCACTGAGGGACAGCAAAGCATTTTTCTCTCTGTCTACTTTGGTTGCCCTGACTCAGGATACCACAGCACTAGGCACCATGGAGCCGGAGCCACTCCTGGGCACTCTGGTGCTCATTTTGGACACATTGCTGCAAGCCTGGCTGCAATTGCTAGAGACTGCCTGACAGCATCTGCTGCAGCCCAACCCCCAGGCCCTTTTCCCAACCCCCCTGGGGACCAGGGAGGAGCAGCAACAGCACACGGACGCCAGCATGCCCCGCCGCATCTGGCATCTGGACACCAGCAGTGACTGGTGGGACCATAAGAACATAGGAACAGCTGTACTGAGTCAGACCAAAGGTCCATTTAGCCCAGTAGCCTGTCTGCCGATAGTGGCCATCATCCTGGAGTGCTGAGAAGACCAACAATGGACCCAGAACTTCAGCATGAAGAAGGACACCTTCCTCGAGCTCTGTGAGTGGCTCATCCCTGCTCTGTGGTGACAGGACACGCACATGAGGCCCGCCATTCCCTTCCACAAGCGTGTGGCCATTGCCCTCTGGAAACTCTCCATGCTGGATAGCTACCAATCCATGGTGAACTAGTTCAGCGTGGGGAGATCCACCATCAGAGCAGTGCTCATGCAGCTATGGCAATCTCCGGCCACTGAGCCAGGATGGGGGGGGGGTACGAGGAGGGGATGGGCTGCCCTACGGAAAAGCGGGAGAGGTGGTGAAAGTCCCCTCCCCAGGAGGGTTTGGTCTGTCCCAGCCACACTACGGACTGCCTGAGGTGGCCAGTATTGCAGGTGTGGTTGCTCCTGGGAGTGGGGACTCAGGGCAGTGGTGGGGAAGGAGCACTCTCAGCCACCCTGGCACCCCAGTGACTCTCGGTGGTTTTGTGTGTCCCTCTTTAGGTGGTCAAGGCCATCAATAGAGTGCTGCTCTGCAGAGTCATCTGCCTCACCAATTTGGACACGGTGATCGAGGGGTTTGGCACCCTTGGCTTCCCCAGCTGCGGGGGAGCAATTGACGGTATGCACATCCCCATTCATGCCCCAGACCACCAGGCCTCCCTCTACATCAACCAGAAGGGATACTTCTCGGTCATCCCAGGTGTCTGACCACCAGAGCCAGTTCGTGGACATCAGCGTGGGCTGGTCCGGCAAAGCACACGATGCGTGGGTGTACCACAACTCCTCCGTGTGTCAGAGGCTGCACACCAGGACTTTCTTCCCGGACCGCCACATTAGGGTCGGGGACGTGGATGAGCCTGTGTGCCTGGTGGGGGATGCTGCCTACCCACTACAATCCTGGCTCATGAAGCCCTACACCAGACACCTCAACCCTTCTCAACAGGCTTTTAACGCCAAGCTCGGCAGGGCCCACATTGTGGTGGAGGGGACATTCGGCTGGCTGAAGGCCCGTTTTAGATGCCTCCTCAACTGCCTGGACCTCTCTGAGTGGAATATTCCACACATGGTGGCAGCATGTTGTGTGCTGCATAATTTGTGTGAGAGGAAAGGGAAGGCTTTCCTGCCAGCCTGGATGGCAGAGGCCTACCACTTGGCTGGCCTATGTGCACAGTCCCTCATGGCTGCCAGCCAGGAGGCCCACTGGGGGGCTGTCCATGTCCGGGAGGCCTTGCAGGAGAGCTTCCACCCAGAAGAGGACTGAAGTCTCCCTGGCATGCCCCACTGGGGCCTTGTGCCTTATTCCACCCTCACATCCTTCCACTTTCCCCTTCCTAACCCTCCTTCCTGATGTCAAATAAAAACACGTGTGTTGCCAAAAACAAACTCTCTTTATTGACCATAACTGGGGTGAGGGGAGTATGAGGGTGGGGGAGGGGAGGGGTAAACCTGGGAGGAGGGAGATGGAAAGGGGAGGCAAGGGGAGGAAGTGGGAGAAGCTCAGGGCTGGTCCACCTGTCTCCCAGAACTGCGGGTGCAGGGGCCTTGGCATCCCCGGGGGGGAGTGGGTATGGAGGGTGGGGAAGGGGGAAGGAAGAAGTGGGAGGGGGAGCAGGAGTGGGAGGAGGAGCAATAGCTGGGGCAGCTGCAGGGGCTGGAGTGGCAGCAGGCAGCAATCTCTGCACCAGGGTCTGCAGGTGGTTGCAGATGGCACGCCCCTGGTCAAGCAGCTCCTGCAAGCTCTCCCGCCGCAGCTGCAGGTCTTCCTTCACAGGAGCTCCAGGTACTGCCGCTGGTATCCCTCCTGGTTCTGGGTCAGCCTGCTGAGGGCCCGGGTGCAGGAGGATGTCCTGGGCGGGGTGGTGCACCCTGCACTCGCAGCTGCTGCGGCTGTGGAGAAACATGAGAAGTGGTCAGTTCTCCCTGGGGACACTGTGGGTGAAACCCAGAGGCGCTCTGCAAGGCGAGGATGGCAGGACTCCACACCATCATGTCCTGCTATCCCCGGAAGTGTGAGCTGGCCCCTGTGCTGTATATAGTGTGGGTGTGCAGGGGGGGGGGGAGGGGAAATGTGCCCTGCCTTTGCATAGAGGGGGCTTGTGGAGGGAGGGCATTGTGCAGTGTCCCTCCCTGGGGTCAGGAGCATGTCATGTGCCTTCATACATACATGCATGTGGGTAACAGGCCAGGGCCCCTGGTTGCTGCATGCTCCATGGTGAGCAAGGCCCACAGGCACAGTCCCTGGTCTCCCCCCCGCCCCCCGACACCGCATAAGGGGACAGTGACGGAACTCACATGTCGAGGCCTCCCCGGCCTTGGATGATACTGGTGACAGGCTTGCTGGGATGGCTTGGGGGTTCTGGGTGTAGGGCATGCTCCCTCCAGGCTCCTGCAGCTCCTGTCTGTCCTCCTCTTTCTTCTCCTCCTCCTTGGTGTCATGGGCAGGGCCCTCTGCCTCAGGATCAATGACCATCTGGGGGCACAGACTGTCTGACCCCCCAGGATGCCAGGGCATCATAATAGGGGCAGAGGTCCGGGTCAGCCCCTGTTTGGGAGCTGCCACCTGAGGCCCTGGCATAGTCCTGCCGCAGCTCTTTTATTTTCATGCACACCTGCTCCTGGGTGCTCATGTGGCCTTTGGTGGCCAGGATGTCAGCCATCCGCCTGTAGATGGCCATGTTCCTGTGTCTAGTGCAGAGATCTTGGACATTGGAGGCCTCCCCCCAAACCTCAATGAGGTCCATGATCTCTGCAGTAGACCAGGAAGGCGCCTGCCTTTTGCAGCCCCTGGCAGGCTCCTGGGAGCTGCCAGCCTGCTCCTGGGGAGTGGTGGAGGGCTGGGTAGTAGGTTTGCTGGCTCATGCTGGGCCAGGTGCACAGACTGCTGGCTCTGTGCTGGAAGGCTTGCAGCTGGCACTGGCACTGTGTCCAGAGTCTACCCCTTTAAGGGCTCCGGGGCTGGGGTGGGGGAGCAGAAGAGTTTTCCTGGTTGTGCCCAGAGGCCACCAGGGCACCTTGGGAAGGGCTGGAGGCCCCCTATTTCAAAATAAGTGTCTACACAGAGCTTATTTCGATTTAGCTATTTCGAATTTGGCGTTATTCCTTGTGGAATGAGGTTTACCAAATTTGAAAAAAGGGCTCCACTATTTCTAGTTACCTATCCAAGTTTCCACTTCTTATATGCTTCCTTTTTGTGCTAAGCTCACCAAGGATTTCACTGCTAAGCCAAGTTGGTCACCTACTATATTTGCTTTTCTTACTGAGCATCAGGATGGTTTATTTCTGTGTCTTCAAAAGGCTTCTTTAAAATACAGCCAGCTGTCCTGGATTCCTTTCCCCCACCTGCTAGCATCCCAGGGGATCCTGCCAATCAGTTCCCTGAGGGAGTCAAAGTCTGCTTTTCAGTAGTATTTTGCTGCTCTCCTTTCTTTCTTTGGTCAGGATCCCAAACTTGACATCTCATGATCACTGCTGGACAGGTTGCCACCCACATCTACTTCCCATTCGAATTCCTCCCTGTGTGTGAACAGCAGATCAAACTGCACATGGCCCCTGATCAGTTCCTTCAGCGCTTGTACCAGGAAGTTGTCCCCAACATTTTCCAAAAACGTCCTGGATTGTCTGTGTACTGCTGTTTTGGCCTCCCAGCAAATGTCACGGTGATTAAAGTTGCCCATGAGAACCAGGGCTTATGCACCCCAAATGTATTCCCCCACTTTAGAATTCATTTCCAAAGGAGTCAAATGTGCCTGTTTTCCTAGCCAGCGTTTCCAGTGACAAAATCGTGCTTCCTCGTACAAATAGAAGCTGAATAAAGAACTTGGACTTTCTCTGGAGATTGCCTTGGAAGTGAATCTGTTACAAAGTATCTTGTGGTTACTTGCATCGGACCCAAGGAAAATATAATAGCCATGCCTAAAATGCCTTTTCAAGGTATGTATAATCAACAAGGCACGTGTATACTTAGAAAGGGCACGTGTATACTTACATGAAAATTGACACTCATAAGAACATAAAAATGGCCATACTGGGTCAGACCAAAGGTCCATCCATCCCAGTACTCTGTCTGCCAACAGTGGCCAATGCCAGGTGTCCCAGAAGGAGTGAACAGAACAGGTAATGATCAAGCGATCTCTCTCCTGTCATCAGTCTCCACCCTTTGACAAACAGGCTAGGACAGTGGTCTCCAACCTTTTTACACCCAAGATCACTTTTTAAATCTCCGAACAGGCGAAGATCTACCGCCCCGCCCCTTCCTTGAAGCCCCGCCCCTTCCTTGAAGCCACGCCTTCTCTATTCTCCTCCTGTCCATCATTTGCTATCCCCAGCCCTTACTTACATACTCTGATAAACAGTTTATTTTTAAATTATGTGATGTAGAAAATTAAAATCACGTGTTTACAGTTATGAAATAAATGGTCTGGTTTTTTATTCATGCTATTTAAATCTAAAATGAAGCATTTATAATTATACATTTTGTGTGGACAGAGTTCTGCGGCTGGGGGAAGGGGAGAGAGAACAGGGTGCTGGGAGGGCAGAGGACAGGGCTCTGCAGAAGGGGACAGAGTGCCAGTGGGGACAGGTTTCTGCAGCTGGGGACAGGGTGCCAGTGGGGACAGGAATAGGGACAGAATTCTGTAGCTGGGGACAGGGGAGTGGGGACAGAATTCTGTAGCTGGGGACAGGGCAGTGGGGACAGGGGAGAGGGGACAGAATTCTGTGGCTGGGGACAGGAGAGTGGGGACAGAGTTCTGTAGCTGGGGTCAGGGGAGTGGGGACAGAGTTCTGTAGCTGGGGACAGGAGAGTGGGGACAGAGTTCTGTAGCTGGGGACAGGGCAGTGGGGACAGGGGAGAGGGGATAGAATTCTGTGGCTGGGGACAGGAGAGTGGGGACAGAGTTCTGTAGCTGGGGAAAGGAGAGTGGGGACAGAGTTCTGTAGCTGGGGACAGGGGAGTGGGGACAGAGTTCTGTAGCTGGGGAAAGGAGAGTGGGGACAGAGTTCTGTAGCTGGGGACAGGGGAGTGGGGACAGAATTCTGTGGCTGGGGACAGGGGAGTGGGGACAGAATTCTGTGGCTCGGGAGTGGGGTGCCAGTGGAGGCAGACAGTCCCCTGTATCTGCCTCCTCCCAGGATTCCCCCGCCCCCAGAAGGAAACCAGCTCTGCACCCGTGGCACAGGGAAGCCCCGCACACACACGCCTGCCCTGGGGCCGACCCCCCAGTGCAGGGAAACCCCGTGCGCGCCCTCCTCCAGGGCTGACTCACCCCTCCTGTGCAGTACAGGGAGATGATGCTCCCTCCCGCAGTACACCCGGAATCGCTGGAACTGGCGCTAAACTGCGGGACTTTTGTCCATCCCCGGGAAGCCGACACTATCTCCATTTTCACGAGGTAAGTAGTGGGGCTTCCCGGGGATGGGAGGGAAATGGGGGCGGGGCGGACAGGACTGACCTGTTGGTGATTGACCTGTTGATGACCACAGGGCTAGGGACACCATTCCTTACCCATCGTGGCTAATAGCCATTAATGGACTTAACCTCCATGAATTTATCTAGTTCTCTTTTAAACCCTGTTATAGTCCAAGCCTTCATAATCTCCTCAGGCAAGGAGTTCAACAGATTGACTATGCGCTGTGTGAAGAAGAACTTCCTTTTATTTGTTTTAAACCTTCTGCCCATTAGTTTCATTTGGTGGCCCCTAGTTCTTGTATTATGGGAACAAGTAAATAACTTTTCCTCATTCTCTTTCTCCACACCACTCATTATTTTATAGACCTCTATCCTATCCCCCCTTAGTCTCCTCTTTTCCAAGCTGAAAAGTCCCAGTCTCTTTAACCTCTCCTCATATGGGACCTGATCCAAACCCCTAATCATTTTAGTTGCCCTTCTCTGAACCTTTTCTAGTGCCAGTATCTTTTCTGAGATGAGGAGACCTCATCTGTACGCAGTATTCAAGATGTGGGCGTATCATGGATTTATATAAGGGCAATAATATATTCTCCATCTTATTCTCTATCCCTTTTTTAATGATTCCTAACATCTTGTTTGCTTTTTTGACTGCCACTGAACACTGTGTAGACGTCTTCAGAGAACTATCCATGATGACTCCGAGATCTCTTTCCTGATTAGTCGTAGCTAAATTAGCCCCCAGAATATTATATGTATAATTGGGGTTATTTTTTCCAATCTGCATTACTTTACGTTTATCCACATTAAATTTAATTTGCCATTTTGTTGCTCAGTCACTTAGTTTGGTGAGATCTTTTTGAAGTTCACAATCTGCTTTGGTCTTAACTACCTTGAGCAGTTTAGTATCATCTGCTAACATTGCCCCTTTGAATAGGATTGCTCCTAGGATGGACCATTGGGGAACACCACTAGTTACCCCTCTCCATTCTGAAAATTTACCATTTATTCCTACCCTTTGTTTTCTGTCTTTTAACCAGTTCTCAGTCCATGAAAAGATCTTCCCTCTTATCCCATGACAACTTAATTTACATAAGAGCCTTTGGTGAGGGACCTTGTCAAAGGCTTTCTGAAATCTAAGTACACTATATCTACTGGATCTCCCTTGTCCACATGTTTGTTGACCCCTTCAAAGAATTCTAATAAATTAGTAAGACATGATTTCCCTTTACAGAAACCATGTTGAATTTTGCCCAACAAATTATGTTCTTCTATGTGTTTGACAATTTTATTCTTTACAATTGTTTCAACTAATTTGCCCGGTACTGACATTAGACTTACTGCTCTGTAATTGCTGGGATCACCTCTAGAGACCTTTTTAAATATTGGCATTACATTAGCTATCTTCCAGTCATTGGGTAGAGAAGCTGATTTAAAGGATAGGTTACAAACCATAGTTAATAATTCCGCAATTTTGCATTTGAGTTCTTTCAGAACTCTTGGGTGAATACTATCTGGTCCCAGTGACATGTTACTGTTAAGTTTATCAATTAATTCCAAAACCTCTTCTAATGACACTTCAATCTGTGACAAGTCCTCAGATTTGTCATCTACAAAGGATGGGTCAGGTTTGGGAATCTCCCTAACATCCTCAGCCATGAAGACTGAAGCAAAGAATTCATTTAGTTTCTCTGCAATGACTTTATCTTCTTTAAGTGCTCCTTTTATATCTCGATTGTTCAGGGGCCCCACTGGTTGTTTAGCAGGACTCCTGCTTCTGATGTACTTAAAAAACATTTTATTATTACCTTATGCGTTTTTGGCTAGCTGTTCTTCAAACTCCTTTTTGGCTTTTCTTATTACATGTTTACACTTAATTTGGCAGTGTTTATACTCCTTTCTATTTACCTCACTAGGATTTGACTTCCACTTTTTACAAGATGTCTTTTTATCTCTCACTGCTTCTTTTACATGGTTGTTAAGTCACGGTGGCTCTTTTTAGTTCTTCTACTATGTTTGGGTATGTCTACACTACAAAGTTAGTTCGAACTAACGGACGTTAGTTCGAACTAACTTTAATAGGTGCTACACTAGCGCTCCGCTAGTTCGAATTTGAATCGAACTAGCGGAGCACTTAGTTCGATCTAGGTAAACCTCATTTTACGAGGACTAACGCCTAGTTCGAACTAGCTAGTTCGAACTAAGGGCTGTGTAGCCCTTTAGTTCGAACTAGTGGGAGGCTAGCCCTCCCCAGGTTTCCCTGGTGGCCACTCTGGCCAACACCAGGGAAACTCTATGCCCCCCTCCCGGCCCCGGACCCCTTAAAGGGGCACGGGCTGGCTACGGTGCCCGTGCCAGGTGCAAGCCTGCCAGCACCCAGCTAGCAGACCCTGCACCTGGCACGGCACAGAGCCACCCACCCGATGCCCCCCAGCCCTCCCCCTCTTGCCGGGACCAGGCTGGCGGCTCCCGGGAGCTTGCCCTGGACCGCAAGAGGCGGGCACCTTCCTGGGCTAGTGCGGACATCGTGGACCTCGTCCACGATCTCCGCACTAGGCACAGGAAAGTGGCCGTCTAGGGCAGGAGAGCTGCCAGCCTGGCCACCCAGGACCAGGTGTGCATGAAAATCAAGGGGGTCCACTGAGACCCCCGACACTGAGCCCTGAGCTTACAATGGCCGTACTGGGTCAGACCAAAGGTCCATCTAGCCCAGTAGCCTGTCTGCCGACAGAGGCCAACCCTAGGGACCCTGGAGGGGATGGACCGAAGACAGTGACCAAGCCATTTGTCTCGTGCCATCCCTCTCCAGCCTTCCACAAACTTTGGGCAGGGACACCACTCCTACCCCCTGGCTAATAGCACTCCATGGACCCAACCTCCATCACTTTATCTCACTTCCCTTTAAACTCTGTTCTAGTTCTAGCCTTCACAGCCTCCTGCAGCAAGGAGTTCCACAGGTTAACTATTTGCTTTGTCAAGAACAACAACTTTCTCTTACTAGTTTCAAGCCTGCTACCCATTCCTTTCCTTTGGTGTCCTCTAGTCCTTCTTTATGGGAACTCAGGAAGAACTTTTCTGAATGCACCCTCTCCACCCAACCCCTGCTTTTAGAGACCTCTATCCTGTCCCCCCTCCGTCTCCTCTTTTCTAAGCTGAACAGTCCCAGTCTCTGTAGCCTCTCTTCATCTGGGACCTGTTCCCAACCCCTGATCATGTTAGTTGCCCTCCCCTCTCCCAGCCTTTCTCTTCCCCTCTCCCACCTCCTTTTCCCAGTCTCCCCCAGTTTTTTTTCAATAAAGACAGAGTCAATGTTGGAAGAAACGTTATCTTTATTTTGTACATCAATAAGAAGGGGGGCTAAGGAAGGGTAAGTGGAAGGAGGTGAGGGAGGAATGGGGTATGAGCCCCCGATGGGGAGGACTGGGCTGGCTCTGCGGGCTTCTGGGGGTGGAAGCTCTCTTGCAGCCCCCCAATTACTCCCTCTCCCCAGATGGCAGCCTGCAGCAAGTGCAGCTGGGCTGATGGCCGAGTGGTGTGATGTGCCCAGTGTGGGCACTCAGGGCACTCCAAGCCAGAACTTCTTTGCAAGCGGGGCACCCCTTAGAACTGTGTGTCCGGGGTGGGGGTCGGGACCCTTTAAGCGCAGCCCTCGGCTAGCCTGAGACAGCATCTCCATGCTCTAAGTCCTCCTTTTATGCCCTGCCGGCACTGCTTCCGGCCATCCTTAAGCCCTGTTCAGAGTCCACTCAATGTGGACTTGCTAGTTCGAACTAGCAAAATGCTAGTTCGAACTAGTTTTTAGTTCTAGACGCGTTAGTTCGAACTAGCTTAGTTCGAATTAACTAATTCGAACTAAGTTAGTTCGAACTAACTTTGTAGTGTAGACATACCCTTTTTTAATTTGGGGAATACATTTAAGTTGGGCCTCTATTATGGTGTCTTTGAAAAGTGTCCATGCAGCTTGCAGGGATTTTACTTTAGTCACTGTACCTTTTAATTTCTGTTTAACTAACCTCCTCATTTTTGCATAGTTCCCCTTTTTGAAATTAAATGCCACAGTGTTGGGCTGCTGAGGTGTTCTTCCCACCACAAGAATGTTAAATGTTATTATACTATGGTCACTATTCCCAAGAGGTCCTGTTATAGTTACCAGATCCTGCACGCTACTCAGGACTAAATTGAGAATTGCCTCTCCCCTTGTGGGTTCCTGTACCAGCTGCTCCAAGATGCAGTCATTTAAGGTATCAAGAAATTTTGTCTCTGCATCTCGTCCTGAGGTGACATGTTCCCAGTCAATATGGGGATAGTTAAAATCCCCCTCTATTATTGAGTTATTTATTTTGGTAGCCTCTCTACTCTCCTTTAGCATTTCAGTGTCAGTATCACTGTCCTGGTCAGGTGGTCGATAATAGAGTCCTACTGTTATATTCTCATTAGAGCAGGGAATTATTATTCATAGTGATTCTATGGAACATGTTGATTCATTTAAGGTTTTTACTTCATTTGATTTTGTGTTATCTTCCACGTACAGTGCCACTCCACCACCCACACAGCCTGTTCTGTCCTTCCAATGTATTTTGTGTCCCATTGATTGTCCTCACTCCACTAGGTTTCTATGATGCCTATTATATCGGTATCTTCCTTTAACACGAGACACTCTAGTTCAACCATCTTATTTTTTAGACTTCTAGCATTTGTGTACAAGCACTTTAAAAAATGATCACAGTTTATTTGTCTTTTCTCTTCTGATGTGTCAGATTCTTTTTTATGTGAATGTTTTCCATCTGATTTGGCCCATACTCGATCCTCTTCCATCCTCTCCTCCTGACTAAAACCTAGAGAATCCCTATCAATAGACTCTCCTCTAAGAGATGTCTCTGTCTGATCGACGTGCTCCTCTGCACCAATCAACTTTCCCCCATCTCTTAGTTTAAAATCTGCTCTGTGACCTTTTTAATGTTAAGTGCCAGAAGTCTGGATCCACTTTGGTTTAAGTGGAGCCCATCCTTCCTGTTTAGGCTCCCCCTCTTCCAAAAGTGTCCCCGGTTCCTAATAAATCGAAACTCCTCCTCCCTACACCATTGTCTCATCCATGCATTGAGACTCTGAAGCTCTGCCTGCCTACCTGGCCCTGCGCGTGGAACTGGAAGCATTTCTGAGAATGTCACCATAGATGTCCTGGATTTCAGTCTCTTTCCTAGCAGCCTAAATTTGGCCTTCAGGATGTCTCTGCTACCCTTTCCTATGTCATTGGTACCTATGTATACCACGACCATGGGCTCTTCCTTAGCACTGCATATAAGTCTATCTAGATGCCTCGAGAGATCCACAATGTTCGCACCAGGCAGGCAAGTCACCATATGGTTCTCCTGATCATCGCAAACCCAGATATCTACATATCTAATGATCAAATCTCCCATTACTAACACCTGTGTTTTCCTAATGTCTGGAGTTCCCTCCCCCCGAGAGGTAACCTCAGAGTGAGAGGATACCCCAACATCTGGAAGGAGGGTCCCAACTATGGGAAGGTTTCCCTCTGCTCCCGTTGACTGCTCTCCTTCTCTGAGCCTTTCATCCTCCTTAACAGTGCAGGGGCTGTCTGACCGAAGGTGGGACAATTCTACAGTGTCCCAGAAAGCCTCATCAATATACCTCTCTGACTCCCTCAGCTCCTCCAGTTGAGCCACCCTGGCCTCCAAAGCCTGTATGTGGTCTCTGAGGGTCAGGAGCTCCTTGCACTGAATGCACAAATATGCCACCCACCCATCGGGCAGGTAATCATCCATGCTACACTGAGTGCAATAAGCAGGATAGCCTCCACTCTGCTGCTGGGCTTCTGCCTGCATTCTCTCCTACAGCTACCTAGGTTACTGATAGGGTTTTTAGTTAAATCAGGAAATTTTGATTAAAACCTTTAAACTAAACTATAAAGATTGGCAAGTATACCTCAGCCCCTTCCCACTCCCCTTCCAAACTCCCTCTCAAAACTCCCTGTTCGCAAAGATCCTTGGTTGCTGACTCACTGATTTATGAAGCCCTGGCCTTCCTGATAGCCCCACCCTCTGATTAAGGCTCAACCAATGAACAGAGGCTTCTAGATTTCAAACCTTTAGAAGCTCACAGCTTCCAACTGCTGGCCACAGCACACACTCCTTCAAACAAACAAACCAAACACACAGACAAACACAAGCTCAGCGCACAGAAAGTAACACAGCTAATCCTCTAACATTTGATTTAGCAGGTCTAGTTTAGACCCATAAATAAAACATGGAGGGCATCCTCTGCTGGTGTCCTGTACTGCTCCTGAGAGAAGTAAGGGAGCATTTGCTCCCATTGGCCTCCTGCTGTGTGGATGCCACTATGGCTTGTCTTAAGGCTATGCAAAATGCATAGCTGGGGTTGCATACCTTAAACTGATCTTCTTGGTCTAGTATAGTATAGACAGGCCAGACTAACAAATTTTCATAAATCAGACTAACACAGCTATCACACTGTAACTCTATTGTGTGTGTTTTATATGAACCGCTCACTGTCAGTTTAAATCCATCATCTTATACTCTGGTGATGGATGGATCTTAATCTGTCAAAAATTCACATTTGAAAAAGACTAGATATTCCTAAATCATTGGGCAATGGAGGCCCTGCGTCAGAAATTGAAAACCAATGAATTGATTCATATACTGATTGAGCCAATTCAACAGAAAGCTAATTAGCATCCACAAGTATTTCAGGCAGGCTATGTTTACACTGCCCCCATTTGCACAAAATATATGCAAATGAGGCAAAGCGTGGAATATCGCCATGCTTCATTTGCATATTTTTTGTATAAAACAGGTGCAGTGTAGACATAGTCTGCGAGTTAGCAAAGATTTCTGAGGGTACTGGGAAAAACTGTTGATTTTGGTGGGATAAGAACAGATGTGAACTCCACTTTAAGCCAGGAATAAGCTAAGAGACTGTAATGAGCAGCAGGGTCAAAACAAACCAAAGGAAGCATTCCTACAACACACAGTCAACATCTGGAATGCATTGCTAGGGAATTTTGTGCAGGACAAAATATAATTGGTTTTAAAATAATTACATCAGTTCAGATCAGCATTCAAGGGCTGGATGCTGTTTTGCCAAGATTAGTCCCTATTGGGCTGCTAGCCACTTCATTTACCTGCATGTCTGCAGGGTCAGCCTCTTGCAACTTCCATTGACAGAAGATCACTGTTCATGTATTTAAACATATATGGAATATATAGTTGTGTGGCTATATAAAGATTTTATTGGCATTAGGTTGCATCTCTCAAATGAACTCCTTTCACCACTAGTGAATAAGAGGACTTCTTGCACTCATTCCAATCAAACCATTACACTGAAGCACAGCATCATATTCTCCCTCCTGTGTATATGTGCATGTCCTTGAGTGTATACACCATTTCCACACAATAGAATATCTCACTAGCTGTAGTCTATTTAAGGAGCTTTTGTTTTAATCTACCTGAATTTCAAAGCCTAGATCTAATTGAAGGAGGATTTTAATTGTATAAGAGATTTGAGCTTGGATAAATGCTCCTTAAGGAATCCTAATCATCTATGGGCAGCTGTTGTTCATAATCAGTTTAAAATAATTTTAATGTAATAGACAGAAAATTGCATCAAAGAAACCAAAGCTTTTACAGTACCTGCTATTCAGATAGCACTGATAATTCACACTGATTAAAGGAAAAGAGACTTGTTGCTTTTTCAGTTTCTTTTCTTTCTTTCAAGTTGCCTACCTTTGTCAGAGAATAATTTGAAAATCACAAGAGAGCCCTTAACCAAGCTCGAAGAGAACGTATAGAAAAAGATATAATCAAACAACATGAGCAGGCCACTTGTACTATGGGCAGGGATGGATAAAACAACATTTTGATAAAATGGGTCCATGTGGACAGTAGTAATACATATAGCATTACATTTGAATTAAAGCTTCATTCATGAGCATAAAAATGGGATGTGATATCTATGTCCAAACCATAGAAGACCATTAGGTATATACTTTGTATAGTGTTGTGTAGTTCTGTCTAATAATTATGGTATTAGTAAATTCTCAACATGGATAAACATGGGCTAAGCTGGAGTTCGTGTAGCTATAGTGTTGCTCTATTAGTTAAAGATGCCAAATATGATGCTATTGACACTATTTCTTTAAAGCTGTGGCAGGAAACCAGAAAGGAAGGGGTTAGAGATAGGGAATGTTCTAAGCAATAATTCTCCAGTGGGGCAGAGAGACAAGATATTATTTTAACAAAATTCCTTATTTGGCATTAGAAGAAAGAAGCTCTTTATTTGTCTTTTACTATGGTTATTTGAAACCAGGGGGCACTGAAAGGAAATAATCTGTGGCAAGTGCACCATTCAGATTTGCACCTTTCATTACGGGAGGCTGTGTCTTCACCATGAAGATAAGTCTAAACTTCATTAAAAGACCTTCAGTAGTGATTCTCAGAGACCACATCAACTGACCAGAACTTGCAAGATTTGGGCTGCGGGACTAAAAATAACAGTGTAGACATTCAGGTTCGGGCTGGACTTGGGAGGGAGGGTCTCAGAGCCCAGGCCCAGTCTGAACCCAAATGTTTATACTGCTATTTTTAGTCATACTGCCAAAGTCACTTGACCTAGGCAGGTCATTTGTATTCAGTCCTGCTTTTGCAATGTGTGTTCCTCTCCAGGTACTGAGATAAATCTGGATATAGTTTTGTCCAGTACCAGACACGGAACAACATATTGAATAGTGTGCTGCTCCAGCACTACCTTCTTGACCTGGCACACACAGTGCATGCAAGGCCACACATAGTAGAGGCAGAGTGGTGAGTTCTTCAAAATGGCAGCCTCTCATCTCCACCCCATGGCATAACCTCAAATGTGCCATGCATGCAAAGTCACACTAGTGGAGGCCAGGTCAAACCAGCAGGCCTGTGTCCGTGCTGTTCCCAGATGTACTGGCATGGTCAGTATTCCAGGGATGCGTAAGTGGCCTGGGTTCTGAAGTGCGTAAGTGACTTGGCCTGGGCTCTGAAGCTCACTGATGTGGATATTTTATTGCAATGTAGACATACCCTTGTGGCCCCTGTGATACAGGAGAAAAGGTCCCTGGGATACGTGAGAAATGGTCCCTGGGGCTATCCTGTTTATTGTGTTGAGTTTAAAATGTATGATTACCTACCCTGTGGGCAGATGGTGGATGTGTGCACCCGTTACAAGGAGCTCCTGACCCTCAGAACCAAGTTCGAGCTTTGGAGGCCAGGGTGGCTGAACTGGAGGAGCTAAGGGAGGCAGAGAGCTATGTTGATGAGACTTTCCGGGACACTGTAGCACTGTCCCACCTCCAGTCTCAGAGCCCCAGTGTGCTTAAGGAGGATGAAAGTCTCAGGGGAACAGAGCATTCAATGGGAGCAGAAGGAAACCATCCCATAGTTGGGACCCTCCTTCCAAAGGATGTTGCAGTATCTTCTCGCACTGAGGATACCTCTGAGGGGGAGGGAACGCCAGTTGTTAGGAAGAGGCAGGTGTTAGTAGTGAGTGATTCGATCGTTAGAAACATAGATAGTTGGGTTTGTGATGACCAGGAGAACAGTACGGTCACTTGCCTGCCTGGTGTGATCTACGTGGATCTATCAAGGCATCTAGATAAACTTATGTGTAGTGCTGGGGAGGAGCTGGTGGTCATGGTACATGTAGGTACCAATGACATAGGGAAGGGTAGGAAAGAGGTCCTGGAGACCAAATTTAGGCTGCTAGGAAAGAGACTGAAATCCAGGACATCTATGGTGGCATTCTCAGAAATGCTTCCAGTTCCACGCGCAGGGCCAGGTAGGCAGGCAGAGCTTCAGAGTCTCGATGTGTGGATGAGACGATGGTGTAGGGAGGAGGGGTTTCGATTTATTAGGAACCGGGGACACTTTTGGGAGAGGGAGAGCCTATACAGGAAGGATGGGCTCCACCTAAACCAGGGTGGAACCAGACTGCTGGCACTAAACATTAAAAAGGCCATAGAATAGATTTTAAACTAAGAGATGGGGGAAAGCCGATTGGTGCAGAGAAGCACGTAAATCGGATGGAGACTTCTCTTAGAGGAGAATCCATTGACAGAGAGTCAATAGTCTGTAGTCAAAAAGAGAGGAGGGGAGAGGACAAACAATGGACCAGAGCAGACAAACAACCACATATAAAGGAATCCAAGGCATCAGGGAAGGGCAGACAAACAGTGGCAATTTTTAAAAGTGCTTCTACATAAATGCTAGGAGTCTGTCTAATAAGATGGGTGAACTAGAGTACCTCGTATTAAAGGAGGAGATTGACATAATAGGCATCACTGAAACCTGGTGGATTGAGGAAAATCTGTGGGACACAATCATACCAGGATATGAAATATATCGGAAGGACAGAGCAGGCCGTGTGGGTAGCGGAGTGGCACTGTATGTGAAAGATAACGTAGAATCAAATGAAGTAAAAATCTTAAATGAATCAACATGTTTGATAGAATCACTATGGATAGTAATTGCATGCTCCAATAATAAGAATTTAGCAGTAGGGATGTATTATTGACCACCTGACCTTGACAGTGATACTGACATTGAAATGCTGAGGGAGATTAGAAAGGCTACCAAAATAAAAAGATCAATAATAATGAGGGATTTAAATTATTCCCATATTGACTGGGTACATGTCACCTCAGGAAGAGAAGCAGAGAGAAAATTTCTCAGTGGTTTAAATGACTGCTTCTTGGAGCAGCTGGTACAGGAACCCACAAGGGGAGAGGCAATTCTTGATTTAGTCCTGACCGGAGTGCAGAATTAGGTCCAGGAGATAACTATAACAGGACCGCTTGGGAATAGTGACCATAATATAATAACATTTAACATCCCTTGTAGTGGGAAGAACACCTCAGCAGTCCAGCACCCTGGCATTTAATTTCAAAAAGGGGAATTACCCAAAAATGAGGAGGATAGTTAAACAAAAGTTAAAAGGCACAGTAACTAGAGCCAATCCCTGCAAGCTGTATGGAAACTTTTTAAGACACCATAATAGAGGCCCAACTTAAATGTATACCGCAAATTAAAAAACATAGTAAGAGACCTAAAAAAGAGCCATCGTGGCTTAGCAACCATGTAAAAGAAGCAGTGAGGGACAAAAAGGCATCCTTCGAGAAGTGGAAGTCCAATCCTAGTGAGATAAATAGAAAGGAACATACACACTGTGAAATCAAGTGTAAAACTGTAATAAGAAAAGCAAAAAAAGATTTTGAGGAACAGCTAGCCAAAAACTCAAAACGCAATACATTAGAAGCAGGAAGCCTGCTAAAAAACCAGTGGGTCCCCTAGACGATCGAGATACAAAAGGAGCAATCAAGAATGATAAAGCCATTGCGGAGAAACTAAATGATTTCTTTGCTTCAGTCTTCACGGCTGAGGATGTTAGGGAGATTCCCAAATCTGCACCCTCCTTTGAGGGTGATGAATCTGAGGAACTGTCCTGGATTGAAGTGTCATTAGAGGAGTTTTTGGAACAAATAGAAAAACTTAATATTAACAAATCACCGGGACCAGATGGCATTCATCCAAAGGTTAAAAAAGAACTCAGATGGGAAATTGCTGAACTATTATCTGTGGTTTGTAACCTATCCTTTAAATCGGCTTCTGTACCTAATGACTGGAAGATAGCTAACATGACACGAATATTTAAAAAGGGTTCTAGAGGCGATCCTGGCAATTACAGACCGGTATGTCTAACTTCAGTATCGGGCAAATTAGTTGAAACAATTGTAAAGAATAAAATTATCAGGCACATAGAAGAATATAATTTGTTGGACAAAAGTCAATATGGTTTCTGTAAAGGGAAATCATGTCTTACTAATCTATTAGGGTAGGTCTACACTACAATGTTAATTCGAACTAACCGCCATTAGTTCAAATTAACTTTAATAGTGGCTATACATACAAACCGCTAGTTCAAATTTAAATCAAACTAGCGGAGCACTTAATAGAAACTAGATAAACCTCATTCTATATGGAGTAACGCCTAGTTCGAATTAAGTAGTTCGAATTAAGTGGTTCGAATTAAGGGCTGTGTAGGCACTTAATTTGAACTAGCTGGAGGCTAGCTCTTCCCAGGTTCCCCCTGCTGGTCACTCTGGGCCAAACCAGGAAAACTCCTCTCCTCTCCTCCAGCCCCAGGGCCTTAAAGGGGTAGTCTCTGGCCAGATGGCACTTGCCAGAGACAACCCTGCCAGCAGGCCCCAGAATGAGCCAGGGAGCCAGTGACAGCCAGCCATCCCCCTTTCAGTTCCCCAGCACCCAGGGGCCAGACAGGGGCTGTAGACGGCATGCACCCTCCTGGGCAGGCCCCCAACGTCCATGATCTACGCATTGGGTGGAGGAACGCAGCCACCTACGGCCGCATAGCGGCCACCGTGGCCCGAAAGGGACACAGGCGCACCCAGGAGCAGGTGCACCTGAAAGTTAAGCAGCTGCGGCAGGCATACGCCAGGACCACCAGGGGCAGCATCGCAGCAGGGCCTGCCACCTGTCCCTACTTCCCCACCCTCGACCAACTCTTGGGGAGTGGGGCGGTCCACGCTAGCCTGGGAGGCAGTGAGCCAAGACCGGAGGGCTCTGACCTGGGCACACTGGAGGGGCCTCCGCCAGCTGTTCTGGCACAGGAGTTGGCAGGGTCATCCAGGGAGGCCATACCGGGTAAGTGCCAGCACTGTCCCCTGCCCGGGGGAAGGCAGGGAGGGTGACCAGGGACCGTATGTGGGCCATGCCTCCCACAGATCATGCAGCCATCTGTGTACATGCGAGCACATGCCTTGGGCAGGTGGATCCAGCCTGCGTGACACCCAGGGGCCGTGGTCCAATAGGCACATGCATGTGTGAAGAGACCTGACAAGCTCCCGACCCTGGGGCGGGACCCAGCAGGATTCCCTCCCTTCACAGGCCCTTCTACACAGAGGCAGGGGACATCTCCCCGCCTGCCTGCCCACACTATACACGGCATAGGGACATGGGTGCAGTCTTGGGGCAGCTCCCAGTCCCGGGAAGAGCCAGACATCTTGACCATGGCCTCTGTGCAAGCACAGCGACTCTGATGGTGCAGGGCATGGTTGCCCTCACGTCGCAGGGCGAGGGGGGGGAGGGTGAGCATCATTCACTGTGTCCCTAGGGAGAACTGACCACTTCTTTTCTTTCTCTACAGCTGCACCAGCTGCTTGTGCAGGGCACACCACTCGGGACATGCTCCCGCATCCACAGCCTGTTCCAGAACACCACCACAAGGCAGGAATACTGGGACCAGCACCTGGGGACCCTGCGAGCCCTGCACCGTACTGTCGAGGCCTGGATGCGGGAAGACTTGCAGCTCCACTGGGAGAATCTGGCTGAGAACCGAGCCAGAAACGCTAACCTGCAGGACCTGCTGCAGAGCATGGTGCCCTGTGCCGGTCCTGCACCTGCTGCCTCCCAAACAACTGTCTCTCCTCCCACTTCTGCCCCCCTCCCACCTCTTCCTCCTCAACCTCCACACCCTCCTCCTCAACCTCCGCACTCTCCACCCCATTCCTATAGGGACGCCGAGGCCCCCTCCCTCGCCGTGCTGGGAGGCAATTGGCCTGGCGAGACCCCCACCCCTGATCCCTGAGTTTCCCCTCTCCCTTCTTCTCCTTGCTTCCCCCTTCTAGTTCCCTCCTCCCAGTTTTCCCCCTCCCCTCTCCCACTCTCTCTCCTTTCCCCCATCTCCCTACAGTTTCATTCCCCTCCCCAGTTGTGTTGAATAAACAGAGTTGTTATTTTTGAAAATACGTGTCTTTTTTTTTACATCAGGAAGGGAGGGCTAGAGAAGGGTAAGTGGAAGGACGAGAGGGAGGAATGGGGCACAAGCCCCCAGTGGGGCAGACTGGGGAGACTGTTAGCGCTTCTCAGGGTGGAAGCTCTCCCGCAGGGCCACCTGGATCCTGACATCCCCTTGATGGTCTTCCCGGATGGCAGCCTGCAGAGAGTGCAGCCAGGCTGCCGGCAATGTGTCCATGAGACGCAGCAGAGTCCCATGGGAACTGCTGATTCCATGTTGCAGAGTGCCGTGGTGTCCCAAGTGAAGGCAAGCAGAGCGCTCCGAGACACAAATACTTTGCTGTCCCTCAGCGAGGTAGACCAGCAAGCAGAGAAACCTGAGAACAAGTCTGTCCAAGATGGGGGGTTGGGTCCCTTTAAGCACAGCCCTCGGTTAGCCTGAGGCAGCAGCTCCACGCTCTAAGTCCTAACCAGATGCCCTGCCAGCATTGGTTCCAGCCAGCCTTAACTTTGGTTCATGGTCCACTCGTGTGGACATGCTATTTCGAATTAGCAAAATGCTAATTCGAATTAGTTTTTAGGTCTAGATGCACTAATTCGAATTAGCTTCTTTCGAATTAACTAATTTGAATTAAGTTAGTTCAAATTAGTGCTGTAGTGCAGACATACCCTTACAGTTCTTTGAAGGGGCTAACAAACATGTGGACAAGGGGGATCGAGTAGATATAGAATACTTAGATTTCAGAAAGCCTTTGACAAGGTCCCTCATCAAAGGCTCTTGTGTAAATTACATTGTCATGGGGTAAGGGCGAAGGTCCTTTCATGCATTGAGAACTGGTTAAAAGACAGGAAACAAAGGGCAGGAATAAATGGTAAATTTTCAGAATGGAGGGGGGTAAACTAGTGGTATCCCCCAAGGGTCAGTCCTGGGACCAATCCAGTTCAACTTATTCATAAATGATCTGGAGAAAGGGGTAAGCAGTGAGGTGGCAAAGTTTGCGAATGATACTAAATTGTTTAAGATAGTGAAGGCAGAAGCAGACTGTGAAGAACTTCAAAAAGATCTCACCAAACTGAGTGATTGGGCAACAAAATGGCAAATGAAATTTAATATGGATAAGTCTAAAGTAATGCACATTGGAGAAAATATCCCCAATTGTACGTACAGTATGATGGGGGCTAATTTGGCTATGACAAATCAGGAAAGAGATCTTGGAGGTATTGTGGATAGTTCTCTGAAAACTTCCACACAGTGTGCAGCAGCGGTCAAAAAGGCAAATAGGATGTTAGGAGTTATTAAGAAAGGGATAGAAAATAAGACACAGAATACCTTACCGCCCCTGTAAAAACTATGATACGCCCACTTCTTGAATACTGTGTACAGATGTGGTCTCCTCACTTCAAAAAAGATATTTTGGCCTTGGAAAGAGTTCAGAAAGGGGCAACTAAAATGATTAGGGGTTTGGAATGGGTCCCATATGAAGAGAGGCTAAAGTGACTGGGACTTTTCAGTTTAGAAAAGAGGAGACTGAGGGGGAATATGATAGAGGTCTATAAAATCATGAGTGGTGTGGAGAGAGTGAATAAAGGAAAGTTATTTATTTGTCCCCATAATATAAGGACTAGAGGACACCAAATGAAATTAATGGGTAGCAGGTTTAAAACTCATAAAAGAAAGTTCTTCTTCACACAGCACGTAGTCAACCTGTGGAACTTCTTGCCAGAGGAGGCTGTGAAGGCTAGGACTATAACAGAGTTTAAAGAGAAGCTAGATAATTTCATGGAGGTTAGGTCCATAAAAGGCTATTAGCCACGGGATAGAAATAGTGTCCCTGGCCTCTGTTTGTCAGAGGCTGGAGAGGGATGGCAGGAGACAAATCGCTTGATCATTGTCTTCGGTCCACCCTCTCTGGGGCACCTGGTGCTGGCCACTGTCTGCAGACAGTCTGACCCAGTACGGCCATTCTTATGCTCTTATATGTTATTATAATTGAGGGAAGGTCCCTGGGATAGGTGAGGGAATGTCCTCAGGATATGTGAGGAAAGGTCTCTGGGATATGTGAGGAAAACAAACTAAACAGAACCAAACAAACTACAGAACCAAAAGAGAACAGGACATGCCCCACTGCTTCTCTCCAGTGCTACAAAAACTGCCCCTTCTGTCTTTGGCCAGTTTTACTGATCTCCCTATGTATCTCCATCTGTTGTCATGGAGCTTGGCCCACCATTAATTCCCATGTGAGATCACACGGGGTGTGTCTAGACTACATGCCTCCGTCGACGGAGGCATGTAGATTAGCCAGATCGGAAGAGGGAAATGAAGCCGCGATTAAAATAATCGCGGCTTCATTTAAATTTAAATGGCTGCCCCGATCTGCCGATCAGCTGTTTGTCGGCAGATCGGGGCAGTCTGGACGCGACGCGCCGACAAAGAAGCCTTTCTTCATCGGCACAGGTAAGCCTCGTGAAACACTGGAACCCCCTGCCCTGAGCCCCTCACATACCCCAACCCAAATTCCTGAACCCTCACATCCAGAAGTCTGTGGCTTGCTTAGTACCCTAACCCTACATCTGACCCCAACACTGCTCAGCCTGGCGCCCCCTCCCCGAGCCAGCATCCCCTTATCCACCTTCTCTTACATCCAGATTTCCTCCCAGAGCTTGCACCTCTCACCCCTTCCCACACCCAAATCCCTCATTCCCACCCCAGAGCCTACACATCCTGTCTCAACACAGCGAGGTTACGGCTAGACTGCAGGAGTTTTTCAGGATTCCGGGGATATCCCAGAAAAACACTTCTGCATCCAGGGATGCATTTGTTCTTCTGCTTCTTTTAGTGGAAGAGCAAACAGGCTCTTTTGGTCACCCTTATATTCCTCTTTCCACGAGGAATAAGGTGGCTTCCAAAAGAAGGGGTTTTTCTGACATTTGGTCCATTCTGGACAGGTCAAATGTTGGAAAAACCTCTTCCTACAGGGGTTGGGGACAGCAAGTGATGGAGAGGAGGAGAATAGAGAGGGAGGGGCTTCAAGGAAGCGGTGGGGCGGTAGATCTTGGCTTGTTCTGTCATTTAAAAAGTGATCTTGGGTGTAGAAAGGTTGAAGATCACTGGAGTAGGGATTGTCGAAGCAAAAACACTCTCCTCTCTGTTTAGGCGGCTAACAACTGATTGCTTTATTGATCAGTAAAGCAAAGTGAGCCAAACGTGGTCCCAGCAAAGTTGGGCCCAGTAAAGCTGCTTAATACAATCAATCCTAGTATCTTTATACCCTTAACCAAACAGTCTGACGTCAGGGCATCCAATTACAGAAATAATCAATTAAACTAGGAAAAACAAAGCCTTATCAACAAGATGGTGGACAGGTACGAGGGAGTACCTCTCCTCTCTGAACCAGCCCAATTAATACATTCCAATAGCACATCTGTCTTGGCCTGGTGCATGGGGTGATAGAAAGTTCACTCTGGCCTACGTGCAAAGACAAAAAGCTGAAATGGTTTCTGTTATACAAGATGGCTTCTAGCTAAACATAAAATAGCTTCTACAGCTTCTACAGGATACAGAGATGGGTGTGTTACAGTAGAGTTAATTCAATCAGAGTAAATGTGGATAAGAAGTGAGAATACCTAGAATAGAAAATTATTAATGGTAATAACAAAAAAAGCAGTCATGTAGTACTTTAAAGATTAACAAGATGGTTTATTAGGTGATGAGCTTTCGTGGGGCAGATTCTTCTGATCATATTTTGAAAGTGAATTGGCATGACCATTATATAACAGAGGGATACAATGAAAAAAGTAAAAAAATTACAAACTGACAAATCAGCTACATAGAACAGAAGGTGGGGACGAGGGGGAGAATGACAAGGAAGGAGGAAATTGCTTACTGTAAGAGTTAATTAAGTGGCTAATCTGGGGTCACTATGAATATCAAAAGGTGGGGAATAGTGATAGAAATGTAGCCGTGTTAGTCTGGGGTAGTTGAAGCAAAATGCAGGACAATGTAGCACTTTAAAGACTAACAAGATGGTTTATTAGATGATGAGCTTTCGTGGGCCAGACCCACTTCCTCAGATCAAATAGTGGAAGAAAGTAGTCACAACCATATATACCAAAGGATACAATTAAAAAAATGAACAAATGAATGAAAAAATACAATTAAGGTGGGGAGGCTGTCTTTGTAATATGTAAGATAATTATCATCTCAATTAAGGCCCATTCGCAGTGTGTCAAATTTTACTATAAATAAAAGTTCTGAGGTCTCCCTCTGTAATCTGGTGTTAAAGTCTCTTTTTTGTAATATGCATGTTGTCAGGTCTTTAAGGAAATGGCCAATTTGATTGAAATGCTAGCTGACAGGTGTGTGTGTGTGGAGATTTCTGACATCTGATCTATGAGCACTGATTCTTTGGCGAACTGACTGTCCAATATACACTGCAGAGGGGCATTGCTGGCACATGATGGCATATATCACATTTCTGGGTGTACAGGAATATGAATCCTTGATCATATAACTGACATGGTTAGGTCCAGAGATGGTGTCTCCAGCGTAAATATGTGGACAAAGCTGGCAACGGGGTTTGTTGCAAGGGAAAGTTCCGGGGTTAGTTTTAATGTGGTATGCCCTGTGGGTTGTTAGTGAGAATCTTCTTGAGGTTAGGTGGTTAGAGTACAAGTCTGTCACCCAGAGCCTCTCGGAGTGTAGCATCATGTTCCAGTATAGGTTGTAGGTTATTGATAATGCATTGGAGGGGTTTGAGTTGGAGGCTGTAGGTGATGACAAGTGGTGTTCTATTGTTGATTTTCTTGGGCCTATCTAGAAGTAGCTGGTTTCTGGGTATTCGTCTGGCCCTTTCAATCTGTTTTTTTTTTAACTTCACCTGGTGGGTAATTGAGTTTTACAAATGCTTGGTAGACACCTTGAAGTTTTTGGTCTCTGTCAGTAGTATTGGAGCAGATGCGGCTGTATCTAAAGGCTTGATTATAGACAATGGATCATATGGTGCATCCTGGATGGAAGCTGGAGGCATGTAAGTAAGTGTAGCAGCCAGTGGGCTTCTTATAGAGAGTGGTATTGATTTTGCCATCAGTGATTTGTACTGTGGTGTCCAGGAAATGGATCTCTCGTGTCGAATGGTCCAGGCTGAGATTGGTGGTGGGGTGCAAATGGAATTCACTCAGTGGAATTCATTCTGTGTAACTTGGCCATGGGTCCAAATGATAAAGATGTCATCGATGTAGCATAAGTAAAAGAGGGCTAATAGGGGACGGGAGCTGAGGAAATTTTCTAAGTCAGCCATAAAGATGTTAGCGTACTGTGTGGCTATACGGGTACCCATAGCTGTGCTGCTCATCTGGAGTATAAATTGTCCCCAAATTGGAAATAATTGTGGGTAAGAATAAAGTTACATAGATCTGCCACCAGATTTGACATGGCAACCTCTGGGATAGTGTTTCTAATTGCTAATGTTTCTAATCCATGATGGCAAGGATGGTGTTATCAGGAAGGTTATCGATATTTTATAATTTCCTCAGGAAGTCAGTGATATCTCAGCAATAGCTAGGAATGTTGGTAATATAGGGTTTGAGGAGGGAGTCTACATACCTGGATTATCCAGTAGTGAATGTACCAATACCTGAAATGATGGGGTGTCTGGGGTTTCCAGGTTTATGGATTTGAGGAAGTACATAGAATAATCCTGGCCAGGATTCAGAAGGCATGTTTATGTGAATTTGTTCCCAAGTAGCATCAGGGAGTTCCTGAAGAAGGTGGTGTCGTTTCTTTTAGTATTCTAAAATGGAATAGGAGGAGAGAGGTCTGTAAAATGTAGTGTTGGAGAGTTGTCTAGATACCTCCTGTTCATAGTCCAACTTACTCATAATGACCACATCACCCCCTTTGACAGACGGCTTGATTATAATGTCAGAGCTGTTTTTAAGACTCTGGATAGCATAGTGTTCAGCGTGGCTGACATTATATGTCACTTGTTGTTTGCTCATAATGTCAGTCTGTGCACGGTTGCGGAAGCATTGAATATAGATATCCAGACTGTAACTACGACCGTTGGGGGGAGTCCACATAGAATTCTTTTCTTTTGGTGTTGATAGGGGGAATCTAGTCGTTCAGCTTGATGTTCATTGGTGACTTGGAAGTATTCCTGTAGACAGAGATGGCAAAAGAAGGCTTCAATGTCACCACAAAATTGAACCCAGTTCATGGGAGAGGTGGGGCAGAAAGAAAGACCCTGGGATAAGACAGACTCTTCTGCTGGGCTGAGTCTGTGGCTGGAAAGGTTAACAATATTATCCGGTGGGCTGAGGTTGTTGCCATTGTTACCAGCAAAGGCGCACTAGTAAACCAATTTAGACTGGGCCTGCTGACTAGGTGGTAAATGCCTTTGTCCCAGAAGGAGATCCGGCCTGGAACCCACTGTATCTATCACCAGTGGATCTCTCAGATGTTAATAAACACAGACTCTGATCTTTTGTTTGAAAAATGCAAAACTGTATTGAATACAACAGGTAATAAACACAACATTAAATCAATAACCAACCCCTCACACTCTGAAAATAAAAGAAGACAGGAATGAAATAACTGATGTTATACTCAGTCTGTCAGAGGCAGCTGATGTTCAGGACCTGCAACCCTTTCGCTAAGGTAGCTGAGAGGGGAGGAGCACTGAAGTGTCCTTGGTGAAGTAGAGACGTTCGAGATGATGTTAGCCTCTGCTTGCACAGCTGACAGATGCGTGGTTTAACCGAAGAGCGATGTTGAACACCAGGAGGGCCTTCACCACAGCTGATGCCGGAGGCTCTATGCGGTCCTGATCATGTTGGGTCGGATATCAGGTAGCTAGGGCTCACAGTACTGGGTTTTCGCCACAGTGTGGGCCGAAGCATCCTGAAGGCGGCAGGAGTAGAACCAGGCAGGTTAGACTGGGCCTTCACCACGGTCTCCTCTGTGACACGACTCCTTCTCCAGGTGTAGTGAGAAACTGCGGACCAGATTTCCTCAGACTTCTAGGTTTTATAGAATCCAAGGCAGGAAACTCCAATGGTCTTGAGTGCAAAGCAGGGCGTGGTGCTGTGTGCAAACATGTGGTGCTGGGCACAGACGACTGGTGCGGTGTGCATGGACACGTGCCATGTGCAGAGGGTGTTTTGGCAGCAAAAGTCCTCACAGTCTGTTGGGTTCCATTTTAAAGTCCCATCATGCACCACAACTCCATTTTGGATTGTCCTTTTAAATTCAGTCTCCATTTTGTTTCAGTGCATTTCTTAATAGAAATAAATTCCCACTAACACCGTTGTAGTATCCTGTAGCATGGGGCAGTTTAGATAGTTTATTGTCTTTTCTTTTTTGTAGGGAGTAGAAGTGTGTATTATAGATTTCTTGTTTACTAGAATTAAAGTCCAGCAATGCGGCAATTGGTGTGGATGCTTGTTTATAGATGAGAGTTTCAAGGTCAGAGAGGTCATTCTTGATCCTCTCCTACTTCTTATACAGGATACTGATCAGGTGGTTCCTTAATTTCTTAGGGTATGTCTACACTACCCTCCTAATTCGAAATAGGAGGGTAATGTAGTCAGACCGCAATTGCAAATGAAGCCCGGGATTTGAATTTCCCGGGCTTCATTTGCATAAAGCCGGCCGGAGCCATTTTTAAATGCCGGCAGTTCGAACTCCGTGCCGCGCGGCTACACGCGGCACGGAGTAGATAGTTCAGATTAGGCTTCCTAATCCGAACTAGCTGTACTCCTCGTGGAATGAGGAGTACAGCTAGTTCGGATTAGGAAGCCTAATCCGAACTAGCTACTCCGTGCCGCGTGTAGCTGCGCGGCACGGGGTTCGAACTGCTGGCATTTAAAAATGGTGCCGGCTGGCTTTATGCAAATGAAGCCCGGGAAATTCAAATCCCGGGCTTCATTTGCAATTGCGGTATGACTACATTACCCTCCTATTTCAAATTAGGAGGGTAGTGTAGACATACCCTTAGATAGTGTGTGACACAGTCTCTTACTATAATCAGTACAGAATGATGATCGTAATGGGTTGTTCACTTTCAGTCCCTTGGGTACAATGTCCATCTTTTTGCACTGGGATAGAAAGATGATGTCTGTCTGGATCTGTGAAAGTTTTTCCAAATAAATTCCATATAAATTCCAGCTCAGCAGTTTCACATGTAGGCTAAGTCTAGACTGGCATGATTTTCCGGAAATGCTTTTAAGCATTGGCGCGGAGTTCGTTTTATAACGATGCGCTTTTGCGGAAAAGCGCATCTACATTGGTGGTGCACTTTTCCGCAAAAGCAGAAGCCCGGAACCATTTTGCGGAGGGCACAAGGGCACCAGCCCTTTCCGGGGGTGGGGGCTGGAGCTCCTTTCAGACATGTAATTAAAGGGATCTCCCCGGACAGCCGTTTCTCTCCGCTCTGTGCTATAGGACATCTTGCAGGGTCTGACAGCCATAGCAGGTTTGATGGTTGCCCTCTGACTTTTGGACACCGCTGCCTTTTGCCAGGGTTATTTTTTCCTTGCCTTGTTTCTTGTGCCATGGAACCAGGGGTGGCCATGTGCCTGGTCTGGCCCCTGTCGGACATTTTCAAGTGCCTGAAGCTGCTGCTCCAGGTTGGTGCCCTCCTCTTCCAGGACCAGGAGGGGCAGATCGCTTTGGACTCCCTCACCAGTGAGGCCATGGCATCCCTGTGGCACCCCCACCACAGGGTGCAGAGGCCACTGTGGAGACTGGACACCAGTACAGACTGGTGGGACCGACTGGTCCTTGGCCAATGGGACGACCAGCAATGGCTCTGGAACTTCCACATGTGAAAGCGGATGTTCCTGGAGCTCTGTGCCTGGTTCTCCCCCGCACTCCAGAGAGCTACCACCCGGCTGCGGGCACCCATACCCATCAAGAAGAGGGTCGCCATCGCAGTCTGGAAGATGGCCACCCCAGACAGCTACCGATTGGTGGCACACCAATTCGGGGTGGGCAGATCCACCATCGGCGCCGTCGTGATGGAGGTAAGTCCCAGGGGGAGTGGGGAGTGGGGTGGGGGGAGGGTGCTGCACTCCATGCCCAGGGGCAGCCAAGACTCCATGCTGGGTCACCCAGGGTTCAAGCTGTCCCTCCCTTGCACAGTCCTGCTGGGGGGGGGGGCATGTAGGGCGAGGGGACTGTGGTGTGTGTGTGCGTGCGTGTGTGCATGAGGACAGAGGGAATCACGGGGAGGGGGCCAAGGGAGCACACACCCACCCCTGCCTTATATGATGTGTTCCCCTGTGTTTCTCTGCACCCTTCTGCAGGTCATCCATGCCATCAATAACGTCCTGCTCCCCAGAGTGATCCGCCTGTGGGACGTGGATGCTACCATCGCCGGTTTTGCTACCCTCGGGTTCCCCAGCTGCGGGGGAACCCTGGATGCAACCTACATCCCCGTCCAGGCCCCGGAGCATCGAGCGGCCCATTTCATGAACAGAAAGGGGTACTGCTCCATTGTTCTGCAGGCCCTCATGGACCACTGGGGCCGCTTTCTTGACATTTATGTGGGCTCGTCCAGCAGGGCACATGATGCCTGCATCCTTCGCAACTCCGGACTGTTTTGCAGGCTGGAGGCAGGCACCTATTTCCCCCGTCGGGAGTTGACTGTCAGGGATGTGCCTATGCCCATCTGTGTCATCGGGGACACGACCTACCCCCTGCTGCCCTGGCTAATGCGGCCCTACACGGGGAGGCCGGACCACAACCGGGCCCGGTTCAATGACCGCCTCAACCGAGCCTGCAATCAAGTGGAGCTCGCCTTTGGCCGATTAAAAGCCCGCTTCCCGTGTTTGCTCACCCGCCTCAAGATGGGTGAGCAGAATGCAACAGAGGTGCTGGCTGCGTGCTGTGTGCTCCACAACATTGTGGAGTGAAGCGGGGAGACCATCCTTCCCGCATGGATGGCAGCGGAGGGCCAGGCCTACAAACAGCCCCACAGAGCCGCCAGGCGCGCCAGGATGGGGTGCGCATCCGGGAGGCCCTCACAGACATGTTTAAACAGGCCCCAGAGTATGGTCACCTCGGTTTCCCTGGACAACTCCCTCCCCTCCCCTTACCTCCCAATACACAACAATACAGTTTGGGGAAGAGGGGGATGTTGTGTAGAATGTTCATGATTGTTACATGAAATATGTATGAGCAGTCTAGTTCAGAGCAGAGTACTCTTGTCTGTTAAGGGTTTGGTCAGGTCAAGTGGAAGGCTTGTACCTACCAATTAGGATTAGGTTTAGATTTAGGTTTAGGTCGTCGAGTTTGTTCGTCAGCTGTGTCGGCCGTAGCTAGGGTTTTCTTTTAGTTCAGGGTTAGGTTTAGGGATATTCTAGGCCACCATTGTCTGTTCGAGCTGTCTCGAAGTACAGGAAGAGGATTCGAGGTTCGTGCGGAAGGCTCGAGTCAGTGCACCCAATTCCAGTCATCTTCGAGGGATCTCCTGGCAATTCCTCTCCTGAGGCCCGGAAGAACCAAAGGATCAAGGTCGCCAGCCACAGCTTCGTCCATTGAGGGATCTCCTGGCAGTTCCTCTCCTGAGGCCCGGATGGACCAAAAGATCAAGGTCGTCAGTGTCACCACAATCTTCTTGCGCAAGATGTTCTTGCGCAAGAAGCCACCAGTGTAGACATAGCCCTAGTGTGGTTCACTGTCCCATGTAATAGCACTTAGACCTCTTGCAACAACAGATAAGAACAAGAGAACACTACACTGAGAGCCAGCTGGCTTTACAGCTCAGGCTATCGCAGGTCCTTATACTAAGCTCCTGATGTTCTAGGTTCAAATCTGTCTTGTGATGATTATAAGTGGGGGCTTGTCCAGAATCTTGAATTATATGTAAAAGCCTCATTTGTAATGTCACTACCACAAATTTTTGTTTTACTTCTCATACACATGGTCCTGTGGGACACGTTGTAACAATGCTTATCCCAGTATTGCAAAACATTCAGCCTCTAACTAATAAAGGTAACTGTAACAGCCCTAATAGGAGAGTGTTGCTATCTGTGGCAGAGAATGAAAAGGGACAGGCTACCACATCATCTTGGAAGAAAACATGGTTATGCTTGGGTATAAGGTGGTGTCATATGCATACATACCTATATACTCACCTATACAAAGATATACATCTTGTCCACATTATCCATTTATATTAATTATCTGGGAGTGCTCCAAGGTTCAGTCATGAAACTACATTCCCCAATCAAAGTCCTGGGCCTGACCATTCCCAGTCCCACCATAAAGGACTTAACACAATTGGCAAATAGAATCTGTCCGTCAGTCATATGAGGGAATGTGCAGACTGAAGGACAGATGGGGCATGAATATGGATGGCAAAGCAAGGTGGTCAC
Organism: Pelodiscus sinensis; assembly: GCF_052426305.1. Lineage (NCBI taxonomy): Eukaryota > Metazoa > Chordata > Testudines > Trionychidae > Pelodiscus > Pelodiscus sinensis. Next base: position 20,748,464 of record NC_143059.1, on the reverse strand, counting down.
ATAACAGTGTTTAGAGCACTGAGTCACCTTCAGTGCATGCACTGTGCTTTTCTGGGAGGATGGGTAAACATCGCCCCAGAAAAAAACAAAAAGTAGAGGAACATAGGAGAAAGAAAAAGCCTGAAGCATGGGCTGGTGTAAGGCCTGAGACCTGTACCAAAGTGAGCAAGAGTTATGCTATGAGCAACAGACAGGCCCTGTCAAAAGCAGATGTTTGCCTGCAAGTCAGTGTCTGGGACCAGTATTGCTAGCACTGCTAAAACCACATGGAACATTCCACCAGGACAGGACAAAGACACCCCAACTTAGCACACAATAAAATAGCTTGACAAAAACTGATGAATAGTGATGTTTTGTCTGAAACAGCAGCAGTGAAAGCACAGTAACAGGTGGAGAATAGGAATTCTCTGGAGGAAAGTACAAAGGGAGGTACCAAACGGGTCATTAATGAGTAATATGCTCATAAGGTATGTATCATAAATTGTTTGTCTCAGTCTATAAGTATTGTGGTACCTCAATTTAACTCTTTGTCCAGCCTACGGGGCAACAGTGAACCCATACTATTGACTGAGCCGTGTCCATGGAGGCTCGGGAACTGTCTGATTACCAGCTACAATTACTGTACTTCATTCAACAGTAATGCTGACTTGAGTGCCTTTGTATCTTATCTGAGTCTGTAGTCTTTGGGGGCTCTTTAGAAGCCTCTTATGCAGAGCTGGCATGATACGTGGAGGAAGCATACAAAAACAGCTGAACATTTATCATAACTGACGGAGCAGGAGACCTGTCAGGATGTCACCCCAGTGAATCCTGAGTGTACTGCATCACTGTCCTGATCTACTACAGAAGGGACAGAAACTCGTCACCTTTGCATTCTTCTCCTTGTTGCACTGCATGCACTGAAAGGGTGCATGGTCGGTCATCACTGGCCCAGTTGGAGCGTACACTTAACAGCGAGGCATTCCCTCTCAACCACTGCATATTTCTGTGCTCTCAGGAGTTTTCTACTGAGTTAGAGGATCAGGTGTTGGTCATCTCTGATCCTCTGTGATAGGACAGCTCAGAATCCTACCTTGGACGCATCTGTCTGCAGAATGAATTCCTTCTTAAATGCTGAGGCTATAAATACAGGATTACTGCAGAGGGCTGTACGTAGCTCTGTGAATGCTGTTTCTGCTGATTTGGTTCACTTCACCATGTCAGGACCTCAATCTTTAATCAGGTCCATTAACAGACTTGCTTTAGTAGCGAAGTGTGGCCCTTTACCTTTTCACTACTACAACCACCTCCTCAGAGGTGGCGGGATCATTCTGGCTTACCCAGACATGTAGGTCTGGTGGTAGAACCTTCATGTATTGATCAATGACCAAAATCTCTAGCATCTCTTCGGAGTTATGGGCTTCAGGTCATAACCACATTTGTGCAATGTGGATGATGCCATATAAAGGAGAATGTGGGGGATTGTTTTCCTGATGTCTACACTCACTATACCATTGGGATCACACTCCAGTTGTTACTCATGCTCTGGACAAGATTTCTGCCTTCAATTGAGGGTAGCCTGCAGCTGCTTCAGTGGGCAGGTCATGGTAGGCCTTTTGGGGCTTCTTCACGCAGCAAAGAGGTGAGGATGCTAGCCCTCTGAGCTTTAGGCCAATTGTCATGTTCTGCAATCCTTTCAAAGATGAATAAGTCGGCTTCTACGTCATCCTCCACACTCAACTTGGGTAAAATACTCGTGACCTTCCATCCTTTTCCCACCCAGGACTAGATGTTAGAGGTGTCAGGGATTTCACCAGGCCACTATTTTTGATTTGGGGACTCAATACTAGGCTGCCTGTTTCATCATTTGACTGGTCTCCTGCTGCAGGCTTTCTGCCTCCTGTTAGGCATTCACCTAGGTTCAGGTAGCTTTCTGCTGAGCTATTATAGCTTGTACTAGTTCCTGTACTACTGCATCCATTGTGATGGAAAAAAACCCAAACCCTCTGCTTTTAAAAAAAAATTTCCAATCCCTCTGCAAATTGAGACAAAGTTCCTCCTCAACCTGGGTGGATACCAGTTTTAGGATGATTATTTTCCTCAGAGGCTCACAGCAGCCCTCAGTTTAGACACTAGCTTGCTTTTTTTTTTAGCTATTCTTGTCACTGGCCAACATGGAAAAAAGAGGGGAAACTAAACTTCAGAGTCTCTGTGGCCCCTCCAAGTGGTACAGGATAGGAACCCTTGTACCAAAGCCAGTCTCTTTTTAGTACCAAAATGGGGAGTTGGTCAGGGGAGGGGAACCTGGGCCTGCCCACTACTCTGGGTACCAGCCCAGGGACTCTTTAACAGCAGCTATGTGTAATCTCTCTGGTAACAGCTGTATGACATCTGTGTAGCTCTGGGTCACTTTCCCACAGCCTTCCCCAACACCTTCCTTAGCACAGGTTCTTCTTTCTGGTACCTTCTTTCACTCTCTCCTCTCAGATGCTTCATAGCTTCTTCTCTCCTCAAACTCCTCACACAATCTGAGCTACCAGAAAGGGAACCTTTTTGAACCAGTCTCCCAACTGTTCTGATTAGTATAACTTACTTGAGTCCGGAAACCTCCTAATTGGCTCCAGGTGACTTAATTGCCCTGATTGATTCTGGCAAGATCCTGCTGGTTCTGGATTAGTCCTTGTTAGTTTGCCTTGGGAACAGAGACTTATACAATCTAGGGCTAATATAATTCCCTTCTACCCCTCTTCTGTACCTCTCTGGACTGTCCCTGTCACATATGCACTTTCCCCCCCTCCCCCCCCCCCCGCCCACCAACATCATAGGGTTTGTCAACTTGGGTTTTCAGGAAATGTGCCCATAACAGGCCATATGCATTGCCATGATGGCTTCCAGATCAGTGTTGCATGGTGAACTGGAAGGATTGAAAGGACAGAAACCATCTGGTCACCCTTGCATTCTTCTCTTTGTTGCGTTGCATCCAATGAAGGAATGCATGATTGGTCACACAGGTAAATCATCAGTTCAGTATGTTGTACAGGAGTGTCTCCATAGCACACATAACCTACTGATGAATTGGTGATGGACGGACTGAATTCATTTGATCTGTTCTACCCATTAGTGAAATGAATTAGAAAGCACAATCTACAGATTCACTAAATAAACTTAAATGGAAACCCTCAGTGACCAATCCAAGATCTGTTGAGTTAAATTGACTATTCTTTTTTTTCTCCTAAGAAATGAAGACATAATTTGTCTTCAGTTTCCCTTCTAAAAGCAATAATATCTCATCAAATGTAGACAACATTCCAAAGACGGCACACAAGGAGTTCTGGGCTATGTTTAGATCAAGTGAGAAGAAATCCATCACAGATCTGTTTATAAAGTAAACTATTAGATTAGAACTCCTCATGCATCCTGATAGTCATCTCAATATGACTAGGGTGAGCTTGGACTAAGATTTGATTTGATTTGATATTTCCTATCTGCTGCATTCTAGTAGCATAGCATTCTGAGGTTAAATTGTCAATCTGACCTGATTTTACGGAAGTTGTTTCAACCAAATAATAAAAAGAAATATCATATTTAAAATAGTGATAGAGATGTAGCCGTGTTAGTCTGGGGTAGCTGAAGCAAAATGCAGGACAATGTAGCACTTTAAAGACTAACAAGATGGTTTATTAGATGATGAGCTTTCGTGGGCCAGACCCACTTCCTCAGATCAAATAGTGGAAGAAAATAGTCACAACCATATATACCAAAGGATACAATTAAAAAAATGAACAAATATGAAAAGGACAAATCACATTGCAGAACAGGAGGGGAATGCAGGGGGGGGGGGATAGGAAGGAAGGTAAGTGTCTGTGAATTGATGATATTAGAGGTAGGGAGAGTGGGAGGTTTGTGAGTTAATGGTATTAGAGGTGATAATTGGGGAAACTATCTTGGTAATGGGTGAGATAGTTCAAATGTTTGTTGAGTCCTTTTTGGAAAGTGTCGAATTTTAACATGAATGACAGTTCAGAGGATTCCCTTTTAAGTGCAGATGTAAAAGGTCTTTGTAGCAGAATGCAGGTGGTTAAGTCATTGAGAGAGTGTCCTTTCTGGTTAAAATGGCAAGAAACTGTTTTCTCTTTGTGATCTTGTCTGATATCTGTTTTGTGGGCATTAATCCTTTGGCGAAGTGTCTGAGATGTTTGTCCAATGTACATAGCAGACGGACACTTTCGGCACATGATAGCATAGATTATATTTCTGGATGCGCAGGAATATGTGTTCTTGATCTTATAACTCACTTGGTTAGGTCCAATAATGGTATCAGCAGAATGAATATGTGGACAAAGCTGGCAACGGGGTTTGTTGCAAGGGAAGGTACCAGGGTTGGTATTAGTGTGGTATGTCCTGTGGTGGTTGGTAAGAATCATCTTGAGGTTAGGTGGTTGTCTATAGGAGACTATGGGTCTGTCTCCCACAGCCTCTTGGAGTATGGTATCCTGTTCCAATATAGGCTGTAGTTTATTGATAATGTGTTGGACAGGTTTAAGTTGGGGGTTGTAGGTGATGACAAGTGGTGTTCTATTGTTGGTTTTCTTGGGTCTGTCTTGAAGTAGATGGTTTCTAGGTATTCGTCTGGCTCTTTCAATTTGCTTTTTTATTTCTCTGGGTGGGTAGTTGAGGTTTATAAATGCTTGGTAGAGATCCTGCAGCTTCTGGTCTCTGTCAGTGGGATTAGAGCAGATGCGGTTGTATCGAAGGGCTTGGCTATAGACGATGGATCGTGTGGTGTGTTCTGGATGGGAGCTGGAAGCATGTAGGTAACTGTATGAGTCGGTGGGTTTTCTGTAGAGAGTGGTGTCTAATTTTCCATTGTTGATTTGTACGGTGGTGTCCAGGAAGTGGATCTCTCGTGTAGAATGGTCCAGGCTGAGGTTGATGGTGGGGTGTAGGTTGTTGAAATCTCTGTGGAATATCTCCAGTGTTTCTTGGCCATGCGTCCAGATCATAAAGATGTCATCGATGTACCGTAGGTAGAGGAGGGGTGAAAGGGGACGGGAGTTGAGGAAACGTTGTTCTAGGTCAGCCATAAAGATGTTAGCATACTGTGGGGCCATGCGTGTACCCATGGCTGTGCCGCTGATCTGGAGGTATAAGTTGTTCTCAAACTGGAAATAATTGTGGGTGAGAACAAAGTTACATAGGTCTGCTATCAGGTTGGCAATAGTGTCCTCTGGGATAGTGTTTCTAATTGCTTGTAATCCGTCTTCATGTGGGATGTTGGTATATAGAGCTTCTACATCCATGGTGGCAAGGATGGTATTATTGGGGAGGTTATCGATGTTTTGTAGTTTCCTTAGGAAGTCAGTAGTGTCTCGGAGATAGCTGGGGGTATTGGTTATGAAGGGTTTGAGAAGAGTGTCTACATAGCTGGATAGACCAGTAGTGAGCGTGCCAATACCAGAGATGATGGGACGTCCGGGGTGCCCAGGTTTATGGATCTTGGGAAGTAGATAGAACAATCCTGGTCAGGGGTCAGAAGGTGATTCTGTGTGGATTTGTTCCCGAGTAGCTGTGGGGAGGCTTTTAAGGAGACAGTGTACTTTCTTTTGGTAGTCCAAGGTGGGATCAGAGGGGAGAGGTTTGTAAAATGTGGTGTTCGAGAGTTGTCTGGTTGCCTCCTGGTTATAGTCGGCCTTATTCATAATGACCACAGCACCCCCTTTGTCAGCTGGTTTGATTACAATGTCCAGGTTGTTTTTGAGACTCTGGATGGCATGGTGTTCAGCGTGGCTAAGATTGTGTGTTGCTTGTTGTCGTTTGCGAATAATGTCAGTCTGTGCGTTGTTGCGGAAGCTGTGTATATAGAAATCCAGATTGTAATTCCGACCGTCAGGGGGAGTCCATATAGAATTATTTTTCCTTTGGTGTTGATAGGGGGGATCTGGTAGGTCAGACTGATGTTCAGTGGTGGTTTGGAAATATTCTCGGAGACGGAGGCGGCGAAAAAAAGCCTCAAGGTCACCACAAAATTGTATCCAGTTTGTGGGGGACGTGGGGCAGAAAGAGAGACCCCGGGACAAGACAGACTTTTCTGCTGGATTGAGTTTGTAGCTGGAGAGGTTAACAATATTATCCGGTGGGTTGAGGCAGTTGCTGTTGTAGCCAGTGGTATGGAGCAGATTAGAAAATGTATTGTCTTTTCTTTGTTGTAGGGAATAGAAGTGTGTATAGTAGATTTCTTGTCTGGTGGAACAAAAGTCTTGCAAGGTGTCAGTCGGTGTGGATGTTTGTCTTGAGATGAGATGATCTAAGTTAGAAATGTCATTCTTGATGGTTTTCTGTTTCTTGTATAAAATACTTATCAGGTGGTTTCTTAATTTCTTGGATAGTGTGAGGCAGAGTCTTTCACTGTAGTCAGTGCAGTATGTTGATCTTAATGGATTGTTCACTTTCAGTCCTTTGGGTACAATGTCCATCTTCTTGCACTTGGATAGAAAGATGATGTCTGTCTGTATCTGTGCAAGTTTCTTCGTATGGTTGATGGATTTCCATTCCAAGCGGCTAAATGTAGTGCCTTGCATGTAGAATAGTGATAGAGATGTAGCCGTGTTAGTCTGATATTTCATACAAATATTTGCTATATATACAAATATATTATTTTATTCATATAGTAAATAATAAACCAGCTGATTTCCTAAATGATAGGTTGTTTGCAGGTTTGGATAAAAAACAAATATTACTATACAAATTAATTATTTTGTCTCTTTTCCCCAACAAACTCCATAACCTAACTGAGCCAGCCACTTTTTCTGTTTCATACAGACTATTACAGTGTTTGTAGCATAACTGTGCCAACCTCTAGCTGCTCCCTCCCTCATGCAACTCTCATGCACTGGGGCCCCACACTTCCAATGACTTCCCCCCCTCCCTCCCAGAGTGCGCAAATTGTCTGACTTGTGCTCCTTCCCTGCTCCTCCTCCTCCTCTTCACAGCTCTTCAAACTCTGGGAGGGATGGGAACAAGTGGTGACGGAGGAGCACAAATTAGTCGATTCATGGTGCTCCAAAAGTGCTGGGAGGAATGGGAAGGAGCAAGTAATGTGGGGCCCTGGTGCCCATGTGTGGAAGAGACATGTGGGGAAGGGGAGGCAGACCGGGGGGCCACAGGGCCACAAGTGGAACCCTAGTGGGCTGCAGGCTGCTGTGACCCACTGAGGTGAAGGAGAGACACTCTTTGTGGCTGCTCTTCGCTATTTTAAACTCCATATCCTAAGGGGTCTGTGTTTTAGTGGAATACCTACCTGGCAGACATTATTACACAGTTTTACAAGTCAAAATAAAATAGGACAAAATACTGGCAGCAAAGAAGAAACTCATATAGAAAGTGGCTCATAACTGAGACAGTGAGTGAGGAAAAGAGTAGACGCTTGAGAGAAAAGGCTCTTTTATTTGTCATTATTTCTCTATCCAGCCAGGATAGAGTGTTTCTCTGTTGGCTTTGTTCTCCTACACAACTATAGCAAAGCTGTAGCACTTTTTAAAAGAAATGAAGCTCAAGTGCTTGTTTCCTTTTTGTAAGATCACAAGGTTCTATTTCTAGTTCAAAAGTTCAACAATTAAGAGTCCCAGCAGGGAAGGGAGAAGAGTGCAGTTTGGCAAAACAAGCACTTGCACTGAAAACAGCACATGTCTGCTTGCATGCTCACAAAATGCAGGCTGTGAAAATTGTTCTAGGGAAAGAGTGCCTGACTGAGCAAAACAACTTCATGTATGCCCAAGCCATAAAGAGAATGACATAACACAGGATCTGGAATAACAGGTTTTCTATCCACCACTGAATAGTTATTTAGGACTTGGTAACATTTTAAACACAAATTAATGAAATCAGTGAGAAAAAAACAATTAGCTAAGAAACCTTCAACTTTGTACTCTTGAAGCAACACAACAACAACAACAACAACAAAAAGGAAGGACACAAAAATCACAACTAAATAAAAGGAAAGGAATACAAGCTGTTAGTGGAAAAAACCCAACTATTTAAGGAAAGTCATAGAAGGTGATTATGAGAGTCTATAACCTTATGTTCTCCCTTTTTTCAAGACTATGATACATTTTGTACAAATTATGCCTTATAAGATATAATTTTAAAACTTATAATTTTCTGATCATTATCGTTCTGGTAAATATGTGTGGCAGGATTGTATGTAAAGTTATAAGACTCTACTGTGTAGTGTTACTCAGACATATTCCAAATCTAGGGAAGCAGCCACAAAATAGTGCCTTAGAGAGAAAAGGAAAAAATAATGTCTCTGCTGAAATCAAATGAACTATCACCTGGCTAAATAACCACTTTTTGGCAGGAAGAGGGGTAAGGTTGAGGAATGTACATCTTGGCAAAGAAAGAGCTGGAGGTTCCTGTCTCCACAAATTCCACTCCAACTGCAGATGAATCTCAAAGACAAGGAAAAGTGTAATAATGGGGAACAGTTCTCTCCTTCCATCTCTACTTATGACAGTGACAATACCCGAAGAACAAAGTAAGTGTCACTGGACCGGGCAAGGGATCCAGACTGAAAGATTCAGCCAATAAGATGGCTATAAACATACGATGACAGAATTCTGCATTGACTCCTTTAGCTTGTTAATTTATACATTAGTTGCATTTTACTTTGTTTTCTTGGTACCAATTCTGTCTTTTATGCTTCATTAGGCATAAATGTTGAGATGGAAACAAGAGACAGGCTTGTAGAGATTCTGGGTAAGAATAAAACTGGTAAAAAAACGAGGGTGGTGTGATTGTAGGGTCTACTACAGACCACCTAACCAGAAGAAGAGGTGGATTAAGCTTTTTTTAAACAACAAAATCATCCAAAGCACAGGATTTGGTAGTGATAGGGGACTTCAACTACCCAGAAATCTTGGGAAAATAACACAGCAGGACACAGATTATCCAACATGTTCTTGGAATAAATTGGTGACATTTTTTATGTCAGAAGGTTGAGAAAGCTACTGGGGGAGGCTATTCGAGACTGGATTTTGACAAACAGGGAAGAATTGGTGGCCAATTTGAAAGTGGAATACAGCTTGGTAAAAGTGATCATGAAATGACAGAGTTCATATTCTAAGGAATGATGGTAGGGAGAACAGCAAAATAAAGACAATAGATTTCAAGGAGGCAGACTTTGGATAACTCAAGGACTTGCTAGGTAAAATTCAATGGAAAGCAAGTGTAAGAAGAAAAGTAACTGAAGGCAGTTGGCAATTTTTCAAAGAGACACAAGCTCAAACTTTTCCTTTGCATAGGAAAGATAGGAAAAATGATGAGATCACTATGGCTTAATCCAGGGCCCTCAAATTATCTAAAAATCAGAAAAAAATCTTATAAAAAGTGGAAACTATGTCAAATCACAAATAATGAATATAAACAAATAACACCAGTATGTAGGGGTAAATTTAGAAAGACCAAGGCACAAAATAAGATCAAACTAGCTAGAGTCAAAAAGAGCAACAAGAAAACCTTCTACAAATACATTAGAAGCAAGAGGAAAACTAAGGACTGGGTAGGTTCATTACACAATGATGAGGGGAAAACAATAACAGAAAATGGTAGAGGTGCTTAATAACTTCTTTGTTTCAGTTTTCACCAAGAAGGACTGGATGCCTAAAATAGTGAATGCCAGAGAAAATGGGATAGGTTCAGATGCTAAAATAGAGAAAGAACAAGTTGAGGACAACTAACTTGTTTAAGTAATTTTTAAGTCACTAGAGCCGGATGAAATGTGTCCAAGAATAGTCAAGGAGTTGACTGAATTGAAATCTGATCCTTTCGCTATTATCTTTGAAAAAGTCCTGGAATATGGGAAAGATTCCAGTCTACTGGAAAAAGACAAATATAGTGTCCAGCTATAAAAAGGTAAATAATGGAGCAAATAATTAAGGAGTCCATTTGCAAACATCTAGAAGATAATAAGGTGATAGGTGACAACTAGCATGGATTTGTAAAGAACAAATTATGTCAAACCAACCTGATAGCTTTCTTTGACAGGGTAACAAGACTTATGGATAGGCAGGAAGCAGCATAAGAGGTAAATATGCTTTAGTAAGGCTTTTGAAACAATCTCACAGGAAATTCTCATTAACAAACTAGTACAGTTCTATTCAATATCTTCATCAACAAGTTAGATAATGTAATAGAGAATACATTTTTAAAGTGTGCAGATAATACTAAGTTTGAAGGGGTTCTAGGTGCTTTGGAGGACAGCATTATAATTCAGAACAATCTGATTGGAAGTAAATGGATGAAATTCAATAAAAACAGGTGTGAAGAACTCCCCTCAGGAAGGAACAATCAGTTGCACACATACAAACTATAGAATGACTACCTAGGAGGGAGTACAGAGAAAAGGTATTTAGGGGTCATAGTAGACTATGAGTCTACAAGCTAAATATGAGTCAACAGTGTAACACAGATTGAAAAAAAAGCAAACATCATTCTTGTATGTGTGAACAGGAATGTGGTAGATAGGAAACAAGAAGTAATTGTTTCACTTTGTTCTCTGCTGATTAGGTCTTAACTGGGGTATTGTGTCCAGTTCTGAGTGCCACATTTCAGGAAAGACGTAGACAAATTAGAAGAGCAACAAAAAATATTAAAAGTCTAGAAAATATGATTTATGATAAATCACTGGGTTTGTTTAGTCTATAAAGGAGAAGATTGTTACAAAGAGGAAGGAGAAAAAATGTTCTTAACCTCTGATGAGAGGACAAGAAGCAATGGGCAGAGAACAATGTATCGGTTGGACATTAGGAAAAATTTCCTCTTGGGGTGGGTAAGGCCTAGAATACATTTTTTACAGAGTGTGTGGAATCCCTATGAGCAGAGATTTTTAAGAGCAGATTAAACAAACACTTGTCAGGAATGGTCTAGACGATGCTTGATCCTATCATGTGTGCAAGGCACTGGACTTGATATCCTATTGAAGTTCCTTCCAGTTCTATGATTATTTGTAATCACTTAGAATATTTCTTATTATAATTAATACATTTGTTTTTGTTTAAACCAGTATACTGGATTGAAATGTTTCAGGAGCTCTATCATATATATAATAGACCAATGTCTGTGACTCTGTAATTCTGAAATGCTGGCTGTTCCCTCTGGGCAGCGCTGTTGCCTCCCTGGCTGTTCCCTTCAGGCGGCACTGTTGCCTGAGTCATGTCCTTTGCCTCCCGCCGTGGTGCTTGGGGGTGCTGCATAGGGAGAGCGGGGCCCAAACAGCCACTTGCACTGCTTGCTCCCCTGCGGCGGCCCGGCTGAGTGGTGCAGAAGTCAGCTGAGCGCCACGGCGGAAGGGGAAGAGGGGTGGGGCAGTTACGTACACAGCCGGGGGCAGGGCCTGGCCGTGTACATCACTGCCCTGCCCCCCTTTACATCTCCCTTCACCTCCCGCTATGGTGCTCAGCTGACTTCTGTGCTGCTCAGCTGGGCCACCGCGGGGGAGCCCAAATGGCCACTTGCTACGCTTGCTCCTCCACAGTGGCCTGGCTGAGCGGTGCAGATGTCAGTCGAGCGCCACGGTAGGAGGCGAAGGGCGGTAGGGTGGTGACGTGTGGCATGACAGCAGCTCCAGGCCCCACCCCCTGGCTGTGAACATCATCGTCCTGCCCCCCTTCGCCTCCCGCAGTGGCACTCGGCTGACTTCTGTGCCACTCAGCCCAGCCGCCACACAGGAGCAAGTGGTGCAAGCGACCGTTTGGGCTCCATGCTCCTCATGCAGTATGGGGAGTGAGGAGACAAAATGGCCATTTGTGCTCCGCGGTCCCCCGAGTGAGAGACAGGATGGGAAGGAGAAGTGAAAGAGAGAGATGGAGAGAGAGGCAGGAGGCGGAGAGCTGAGAGAGAGAGAGTGGGGAAGGCAGTAGGAGGAGGAGAGAGAGACGTGGAGGAGAGACCCGAAAATCCCATCTTATGACGGGCTATTGGCTAGTTTGAGATAACAGTCTTGGGTGCATATCATTTTCTAGCAATGAAATGTTGGGCTTTACATGATCTTATATTGCCAAGGAGAGAGCTGGGCAGTTCAAGACACACATTTCTGAGGGAAAAACTAGGACTAGAAATTTGCTGGTGATGCTCTACAGTGTTATTCAAGCATGGCTGGCCATAATAGTCATCAAATTTATCTGGGAATAATTTACATGCTGGTGATTGTGCACAGGCAGACCAGGAGTGGTCACTCTCATAGCCAAAGACTGTCAAAAGTACCCAGGTTGGAAAATGGAGAGACAAGCGGCCCAGTGATTAATGGTTATATTAAAAATGCCCATGCGTTTTAAATTTGGAGTTGTGTTAAACCTCATATCCAAAAATCCAACACAGGTCCAAGACCACCTGTTCCTAGTCTCTGCAATAAGTGACATTATATCTCTGGGAAAGGGTCATCAAATTCTCCATTCAACCCGAGATCACAGTCTCCACCTGGAGGAGGAAAGCGAATGATTGGCACATGCTGGGGTAGAATGGGAAACCTAGCAACACACCAGGGGACATGACCCTGGGGGAGACAAGGAGTCACACACACCCTCCCAATGGCAAGCAAACATACAAGTGGGTGAAGACCCCCTAATGGAGAGGGAGTGAAATACACCAGGATGGGGAACCAAACTTGCTTTCCAGAACACTTGAGAAAGGAGGCAGCAGCAGGTCCCCACATGGCAGATGCGGGCCAGGGAAGCGTCGTGAGGGCAGGCAGCTGTCTGAAAGTGATGGATGTAGAGGCCTCCAAAGGCCTGGGTAAGTGTTCACACTTTGAATGCTTATCTGAGCCCTGGACATTAAGGCCCTGGTTAATCAGAAATTGATATTAAAAAGAGCTTGACACTCAACAGGACTGTGCACGTAACAACCCTGGGGATTCTTGGAGCTACCTAAAGACATAGGCAACAAGTTGGATGGGCCCATGGTACCCAGGCTCCACCAGTGTCAGGGCCCCAGAAGCCCCACTCCACCCAGGTCAGAATGGGTCTCTCCCTCAGCCCCACCTGCTCTCCCCCTTCCCTACTCCTCCCTTTTGTGTCCCAGCAAGCTGTCCTACCTGAGACACCTGCCCTGCACCCTGCCCTTCCTGCAGCAAGCAGCTCTGCTTGGAGTGCTCACCCTGGCTGGCCACTGCACTGCAGCCTAGCTATAGGGAGCAGCGCCAGTGGGAAGCTCACTGCTGCATCTGTCAAGGAAGCAGGGAAGGAGACACATGGCACTCCTCTCCCCCCCCCACTGATGACAAGTAACATAGGCAAGAGAAGACATGCCTTCCACTATTGCCCATGCTCTGGATGGCTGGGGCCATGGCATGGCTGCCTGGCCCTGGGTCTGCAGCGCAGCTGCCTAGACCTCCAGCTAACAGGCAAGGATTGGGCTGCATCACAGCTGCCCCGCTCTTTGATTGGCTGGGCAGGAACAGGGCACGGTGTGGCTGCCTGGTCAAAAGGCAGGTGTGGCTGTCCCGCCCACTGGGAGGGAGAGGCTAAGAGATTCAGGGACTGGGACTGGCTGCTGCAGTGTGGGCCCAGCTTGGCTCTGTGAGGGGGAGGTTGCGGAAGGGGCAAATCTGGGACTTGCCTTCCTCAGCTGGGCATTCACCTTTAGCCCATGCCCCCACCCCCAGGCAACTCCATGTGGAGTCCTTTCTGCCTGTGGTTGGGTGAGTGTGTATAGTGCAGAGAGGAGAGGCCCCCAGCCCTGTCTCTCCCACACCCCAAACCCCTCATCTGCACCCTAGAGTCTGCCCCCAACCCTCTGCCCCAGCCCTGAGCTCCTCCCACATTTCAAACCCTCTTCTGTACTCCAGAGCTTTACCCCCAGCACCCCAGCCCTCTGCCCCAGCCCTGAGTGCTTCCCACACTCCAAACCCCTAATCTCCAGCCCCACCCGAGAGCCAGAGTCCTCACCTGACAAGGCAAATATGTGGGGAAGGTGGGGGTGAAGAGGGAAAGGGACTTAGACTTGTTCTGGGCACCACCTAAAATTATATGAACCTGCCATCTCTGCTTATAGGGGCTTATTGATACTTTTCCACTGCATGACATAATGCCCATTGCAGAGTCTTTGATACTAAAATAATGAGGAGCATTTTTATCATAATCTAATCAAATGACATTGATTGGAAAAGATCAATGCTTAAGTATATATCTCTGAGTTCTGCTATGAGCATCAGCTGTTCCCATTACAACATCACAGCAAGAGAAAATACATACTTTGCTCTCAAGTTCAGCTCCCCAGGAATTCAAACTATTCCATATTCTGCAGGAAAGATTTTAAAAATAGCATCCTCAGCTGGTCTGCACCAGCAGAGGTTAATTGCAAGTCACTAACCAATTATTTTTGAAATTCAAGGCTTGCTGTATATGCATTTTACCTCAGCTCTCAGGCAAATACTGCACATAATGAAAGGACTTACAGAGTGAAAGTTGGTGAGAAGTTTGATACATGGCAGGATGGCAAGTTGAACAAGCATCCAAAATGCTGCTTTTGGAAGAAGATTTATTTGACATTACAAAACATATACAAGAGCTAAGACTGAAAAGGCACCTTATTTGGGAAGGAATATATAGCAGAGAGCTGGCCATGGTGAGATATGATCAAGAAGAGCAATGAAGTATGAACTACAGAAAAACAAGCAACCATGAGACAAACAGTAAAAGGAGAGATGTCATAAGGCTTTGAGAGAAGAATGGATATGCCCAGCCATGGGAACTTTAGCATGGCTGGATCTGGCTGTATAAAAAGGGAAAAAGACCAAGAAAGAGTAGAACCTCTGTACTAAAAAACTTTATAGGAGGTTAGATGATAGAGAAATGTTACTTTAGCTGCTGCATGCAGGAACCAGCATCTGAGCTGAAACAAAAAATGTAATCAACAAACAAGATAGAAAGAGTGATTGGTTGTGCTGGCACAACTGCTGGATTCATTATGAGTCCTTATAAGAAAAGTATTGATGCTTATGAGGGTGTATGCAAGAGTTCACTGCCAAAGAAAGGCATGCGAGAATTAAAATACTCCTCAAAACTCATGCAAAAAAAAATACACATAAGAAAACAGAAGCTGAATCAGTACCACAATAAGCATTCCAAAGATGAGACCAAAAAGTTCAGACTGCCACTCTGGTTATGTCTATGGGTATGTCTACAATACAGAGTTTTGTCAGAAAAATGGCTGTTTTTCCGACAAAAACCTGCAATCGCATTCTTCCAAAAGTAATCAAAAGAACAGAGGGGTTTTTCCGGTGTTGGTAATCTACTTTCTACTAGGAACAAGCCTTTTTCTGAAAGAGATCTTTCCAAAAAAAGGCATGCATGGACGGGGAAGAGGGAGTTCTTTCAAAAGAAGAGGAAAGAGGAAAAAGCACAGGTGCCCTGGTGGCCGCTCCATCCATAGTAATCACAGCTTAAAGCAGATATCTTTTCCCATGCACTTTGGCAGTGTGGACGCTCTCTTTTGGAAGAAGATTTTTTGGAAAATCTCTTCCAGAAAAGTTTCTTCCGAAAGAAGCCTGCAGTCTAGACGTAGCCTCAGATTTCTATACAGTGATTGGAAAGGGGCTTCTCTGTGAAATCTAGAACTGATCAGCCCAGTACATTTTTATTTGCACAAATACCTTTTATGTGTGGTCCTCCTACTATAACAGCATTCCAAGAGCTAGACAATAAAATATGAGAGAACATTTCTGATATACAATTAGAAATTGAGCAGTGATTTAGCAGGGATTCATTTTGCTTAGTTGTTACATTATCAGACTAAGATTTTAGGATTGTTATATTCTATACAATGCCTTGCCACTGTTTGCCTGACACTGGGCAAATCAAGTGTTTTCTCCTTCAGTTGAGTTGATAGTAATTGGGGAATAAGATTTCCTTACTGCAAAGGGAGCTGTAGCTTTTAATTACGGTTGATGAAGCACCTTAAATGAAAGGCATTTTAAAGGTGTAAATTATTATTAACGCTTTGTTACATATCTGATAGACAATACATTTTTAATGTTATCATTTTTACTGAACTGAATGAGGGTAGACCAGCTTCTGTTATACTGGTTCATATGAGCAGTCTCCAAATCAATGGGATTACTCATGTGAAAAAGGACTCCTTGATATTAGGCAGGATGGCTAACTGAGGAGTAGAGGACAGATCTTGACAACTTGTACTCACAATCCTTACTCTTTAAGTTATCTCTGAAGTTAATGGGGAGAGACCCTGTATATTTCCAGATATCTGCTTTATTGCTCTGCGTGTCTGCATCCGTGGATGGGGATGTGGCTATCCACAGCTCATTTTTGTGGATATAGATATAGATGCAAATACAAATTTTGTATCTACAACCCTGCAAATCTGGGGATATCTGCACAGTTTCCTCAGGTATCTACATCTGTGGATGTCCATGCAGATATCCACAAATCATTTTTGCAGATGCAGACACAAATTTTCTGTCCAAGCATGGGTCTTTCAATGGAGTGAGGTGTATACAACATGTATAAGGGTGATAGAATCTGCCCCTACTGAACAATTTCTGATTTTTCTAAAACACATTTTTGTTATTTCCAGGAATAACAATCAATTTAATTAGTATCTGTCCAATTATCCAACTAAGGAATTTAATACCTGCCATTTTGATGTGACTTCCATAGGACCTTTACACATCCACATATAGACCTTAGACTAACTTATGTAGCTTCCCACTGTATCAATGTGTGGTCTTAAATAGGGCACTTCAAATGTGCATATGGTAGCACTGATTTAACTCTTACTGTGGCATAACTCCACCAAATCCAGTAGAGCTACTCCTAATTCATGTTAGCATAACTAAGAGGAGGCCCAGAATGTTTGAACATTATTGAAATTGTAGCCCCTGCTGAACATTGCAAAGTGCACATGCAACATAAGGAACTCATTAAAGAAAATACAGCTGTTTGGAGACCAGAGTTTCTGGTTCACTTCCAGTCAGTAAAGTTGGCTTGTACATTGAAATGGAAAATACTGATGTTGCCAAGTTTATATTATTTACATAATGGCTGTGTCTACATTGGCCCCTATTCCATAATAGGGATGCAAATGTAGCACTTTGGAATAGGCAAATCCGCGGGGATTTTAAGTGGGAATAAGAGATCCTCCGGAAAAGAGCTTATTTTCCGGAGGATCGCGTCCAGACTGGCACTTTTCTCCGGCTTATCTACAAGCCGGAAAAAAGCGGCAGCCATGTTAATGCAAATGCTGCGGGGGATATTTAAATCCCCCGCGGATTTGCCTATTCCAAAGTGCTACATTTGCATCCCTATTACGGAATAGGGGCCAATGTAGACACAGCCTTTATGTTTTTACACCACTTTTGGCTTGTGACTCATACAGATTCAATTTTCATTAAATCCATCAATACAAAACCTGCAAGCACTTTAGAAGAAATGTTTCAGAGTACAACACTAGTACCTGATCACTTTGGCTATGTCTACACTACACTTCTTTTTCCAATTCTTTTTTCGGAAGAGGCTTTTCTGAAACTTGGCCCGTCTACACTGGGCCAAATTTTGGAAAAACCTCCTCTTTCAGACGAGCCCTTCTTCCTCGTAAAACGAGGTTTACAAGGCTTCCAAAAGAGCATGTCTGCTCTTCAGAAAAAACTTCGGAAGAGCAGACGTGTACCTTGGACAAAACTCCATTGTGTAGATGTAGGCATAGTGAAAACCATTAGAAACAGCTCTATAACAAGATGAATTACCATTACAATAACTGTGGACTGTTCATCCTGCAAACACAGGGTTCTTCAATTACTTATTCCATGAATTATCTTTGAAATTTGAACAGTGATTGCACCCAAACATACTAAGCAAAGTCGAGACTGTGCTAAAACTACCCCAAAATATAGGATGAGAGAGATGATACTCCTTGAGATAGACACTCACATAGGTGAGTCAGAACCTTCTTTGTACACTAGAGTAGGATGCTGTGCCCCAAGAGCAAATGAGCAGACAAAAGGACTCCAGTTTGGAGAGAAGAGCCAGATTGCTGGTGTGGAGCCTTTTCTAGTTCAGGAGCTGCTACTGGAAGCGAGAACCTGCTGCTGGAAGCCTGCTGGGGCTTGGATCTAGCAGACTGCTTCAGAGGCTGTTGGTGATTGTCCCTGGACTGGAGAGCTCCTGGCTGTGCCTGTGGCTGAGGAGAGCCTTCATAGAAGACAACTATGAGTAACTGTGGCTTTTTGGGAAAGTGCTGCCTGGGACAGAGCACAGAAGACTCATAGACTTTAAGGTCAGAAGGGACCATTATGATCATCTAGTCTGACCCCCTGCACAATGCAGGCCACAGAATCTCACCCACCCCTCTTAGAATAATCCTCTCACCTATATCTCAGATATTGAAGCCTTCAAATACTTTGAAGACCCCAAGATGCAGAGAATCCTCCAGCTGTGATCTGTGCCCAATGCTACAGAGGAAGGTGAAAAACCTCCAGGACCTCTGCCAATCTACCCTGGAGGAAAATTCCTTCCCGACCCCAAATATGGCAATCAGCTAAACCCTGAGCATGTGGGCAAGACTCACCAGCCAGACACCCAGAAAGTTCTCTATAGTAACTCCTATCATCCCTCCATTGACCTATTACCACTGATAATGAATGGTCAATTAGTTACCAAGATCATGTTATCTCATCAAACCATCCCCTTCATAAACTCATCTAGTTTAATCTTGAAACCAGATAGATCTTTTGCCCCCACTACCTCCCTTGGAAGGCTGTTCCAGAACCTCACTCCTCTCATGGTTAGAAACCTCCGTCTAATCTCAAGTCTAAACTTCCTACTAGCCAGCTTATATCCATTTGTTCTTGTGTCCATATTGGTATTGAGCTTAAATAATTCATCTCCCTCCCTGGTACTTATCCCTCTAATATATTTAAAGAGAGCAATTATGTCCCCCCTCAGCCTTCTTTTGGTTAAGGTAAACAAGCCAAGCTCCCTGAGTCTCCTTTCATAAGACAAAATGTCTCTGGGTCTGAAGAGAGGCAGAGTGATCTGCCCAGAGAAGCAGAGCTGCTGGCATTTGGAGGGGCCTGCTCCACTGTCAGAGGGATAGTGCAGCTGGCTGCCTGCCTGGACTGACACACACACAACTTGCACAGTGCTGTCTCTACTCCAGCTGCAGACCTCCAAGTGCACCCACGCAAGCATCTGGGACGCTGAAGCCACAGAGATGCACACTCAGGGGTGGGATACATGGTGACAGTGCAAATGCCAGTTAGGTATGTTTTGGTTTTTTCTGTGTACTTTGTGAATTCATTTTATTCAATTTTAGTCTGTTAAACCCTGTTTCTTTAAGTTGTTAATTAAAGGTGTGTTAATTCTAATTTAATCAATTAGATATATAGTATTTATAATTGTTTTTTGAGATAGATCCAGATTATTACTGGAATAAGTTTATTCCTGGATGCTCCCAAGACACACCACTAAGTGTGTACAGGGCCAGACAGGTGGCGGTACCACCACTGAATATTCCTTTAGGAGCAAGGGACTGCAGCAAGCGGGCAGATGGGGATCCTCAACTATCCAACATCACCACTGAGGCTCTCAGGATCTCCTTTAATGTTAAAACATCAGGTGCCCAGGCACACAGGTGAGTGTGGCCTGCTTCCAAGTAACCCAGAAAGGAAAGAGGGGGTTACAGAACTTTATTTTAGTGATACATCATTTCCTCATGTATTCACTGAGGGCACATCTGCACAGCAGGGCAAAAGTCAAATTAAGCTATACAATTTGAGCTATGTCAATTGAATAGCTTAAGTCTGCATTTGGCACTGTCTACACAGCAGGAAGTTGGAAGGGGCAGTGTTAGGAGGGACTTGTGGAGCTACAGATATCCCAAAATTTGTCTAGTCCCTCTCTCAGAGTTGGGTTCCCATCCAGCATATGCCACTCTTTAGCCACTCACTTCCCGCCTCCATGACAGTCTCCTCTCCTTTGAGAAGTTGAACCGTGGCTGGCAGGACATGGAGGAACTTTCCTCATGTCTGGAGGGGGCCATGCCCAAGTGGGTCTCTGCTGGTACCTTGGGCTCAGAAGTAGGAGCTGCACCTGCTGCTATACTGAGCAAATGTTCAGGTTGCTGAGTCCTGGGCTTGAAGAGACAGTGTGCTAACCAAGCGTGCTAGAACCTTTATAGAAATAGGGGCCACTGGCATTGGGAGGGCCAAGAGGCCATGCCTACCACTTTTTATAATGGACACAGTGTAGGGCCAGGGCAGCATTTGCCCCCTGAAACTGCAAGGCTTGCACCAGAGCAGAGCAGCACCAATAGGCTGGGAGCTATTTACAGTCTCCTACCTCCCCAGAGTGAGTCAGGTGCACACACACATAGTCTCCCTCATATACTTCCCCAGCACACACACTTGTAGTATTATTGTTATTATTAGGGTGATTACTTCTTGGTACTGCCTATCAATATGCACAAGACACAATATTTTTCTATAATTGTATTAATTCTTTATTAGTTAAGGATTATAGTACTATTTGTTTTTTGACTGACCCGTCATTTTCTCTTTCTCACTTAAATTTAATCCTTTGAGTTGTCTGTTCTAAAATGCCTAAACTGTCTTGGTTGGAGTAATTATCATTATTACTTCGACTACCACTTTATATTTTGTCATGCATTATTTAAAGTGGTATAATCAAATAATGGTATCTTGCTAGAATGTAAATGTAGCTTGTAGTCACCTGAGCAGTGTGCAGTGAGTTCAAAACAACCCCCAAACATTAGCTAAATACATATCTTAGGACATTGTGAGGATGAAGGTTGCTTATTTTAAAATTGTATTTTTAATTATATCTGTCAAATTAGCTTAAAATTCACAATGTTCCAAATGTGATACTAATAGTAATGACGGGTGAAGTGTTAATGAATCACATACATGCCATATAAATGCTAAAATAATTAGAAAAATAAATCTTCATCTACTTAGAGTCCTGCACTTGGGAAGGAAGAATCCCAAGCATTGTTACAGGATGGGGATCGACTAGCTAAATAGCAGTTCAGCAGAAAAGGTCCTGTTTTGGGCAGGGGGCTGGACTCGACCTCCTGAGGTTTCTTTCAACCCTTTGATTCTATGATTCTATGATATATTTCAAGAGTTTGTCTGTGAGTAAGCAAGCGAGTCTGTCTATCAAGCCATTTATTCAACAGTAAGAGCTAGGACCACTACATTTCATATGCAGCTTCCTCTGACCATAATTTAAAGCAAGGTCAGGGTTTGGTTGGGCCAGGACAATGGGATGTGCCTGGAATGGGACTGTTTTTTATAACACGGAAAGGGAGGGGGATGCTAGCAAGGAGAGTTATACTGTACAATGACCACATGGGAGTTGCAAGGGGCCAGAGATGGGGACCAGGACAGCTATAATCCCATTGGGGCAGCAGGAATCAGGGACTAAGGTAAGCTTCTTGCTTGCCCTCTGACATGTTCCACAACCCCCACCATGGCCAGCCTGGAGAGCTGTCACCCAGTCAGCACAGCTCCCACTGCAGCCAGCATGAACCCACCATGGCCAACCCCGGAGAGCCGCTGCCTGTCCAGCATGACCCCTGTCATGGTTACCTCCAGGAAGCCACCATCCATCCAGCGTGGTCCCCATCGCAGTCAGTCCTACGGAGCCACTGCTGCCATTCAGCCAGTTCAATCCCCTCCAGATCCTGTACCCCCAAGATCCCTGCCCTGAGCCTCCAACACTGAGTCTTCACCCTCATCATCTCTGCTGACTCCTGCAATCCCCACACTCCCACAGCCACCTGCTCTGAGCCTCCCACACCCTCAAACCTTGACTCTAGCACTCACTCCCACATGCCCTCATCCCCCTGCCCTGAGCCCCTCCTCCTGCACCCCCCACATACCCAGCCCTCCACTCTGAAGGACCTAAGCAATGCCAGCGCCATGTTGCTCATGGAGGATTATGTGGCAGCGGAGGAAGCCCTGAAGGCCAAGCTGAGGCTGCTCAGCTCAGAGAAGGGAGCAAGAGCAGGGCACTTGCCATACTCCCAGAAAAGGACCAGCTACTCCAAAGAGAGCGGCCTGACTTGGCAAGGGCAGCCCATTCAGAGGGCTCGGATGGGGAATCCCAGGGAGAGGAGAGATGGAACCACCCTGGGAGAGGCGGACCCCTCCCCCTCCCTGGGATGTGACTTCGGCAGGTCCGAACCATATGGTTTGTTATGAGTGTGGCCAGGAAGGTTATTTTAAGCATGAGGGCCCATTCATGGATTGTAGCTACAGACAGGTACTGGTGGTGGGGGCACAAGTGTGGAAGAAAGACCGAGCAAAAATAGTGATTCCCGTTAGAGTGAACGGCCTGGAGACAATAGCACTAGTGGACTCGGTTTGTGGGTCCTGATTCGGGAGAGGCTAATCTCCAAGCCAGGCCGTTGGGGCACACAGATACAGCTGTACTGTATCCACAGGGACATGAGGTTGTACCTGGCAACCTGGGTGAAGCTAGCAATAGGTCCGCATGAGGACCACCGTACCGTAGTAGAACTTGACATACCCTATGGTGTTGAGCTAGGATTGGCCCTATTTCACAGATCTCTTGTGGGACGGGAACCTGACATGTGAGGGGAAAAGCCCTGACCCCCTCCCAGGCAGCCTTGGCAGGCCCGAAACCACCAGACCTAGAAGAAGGAAGCTTAGGAGCCCCAAGGGAGAGGGACTGGCCCCTCATGGTCACTCTGAATGTAGAGCCCCAACAGGCTGGCATAGACCTAGAAGGGGACTTTCGTGAGGAGCAGAGGAGTGATCTGACCCTCATCCAGTCCTGGGACCAGGTGGAAACCCCTTGTCAGGGAGAGCTGCGGTCATCTATTAGAACACAGGGGCCTTGGTTTGAAATCCGCAATGACATCCTGTATCGGCTGGTCCCGGACCCACAGACCCAGGTAGACATCTATCAGCTGTTTGTGTCCCAATGATTTTGGCAGCTGTTTCTCCATCTCGCCCACGCTATACTGTGGGCTGGACACCTGGGCTGGGAAAAGACCCTACATAAGGTGGCCCAGTGATTCTTTTGGCCAAGGATACATCAGGAGGTGGCTGACTATTGCGTCTTGTGCCCAGAATGCCTAATATGGGCTCAGGCAGGGTCCCACGGGCACCTTTAGTGCCACTCCCAGTGGTAGGGACCCTGTATAGGTTTAGATCTAGTGGGCCCACTGGAAAGAAGCACGAGTGGGAATAAATATATTCTACCCATTGAAGCTGTTGAAGGTATTCATAAGGGTCGGGCTTCCGAAGGAGATCCTAACTGACTAAGGGACAAACATTACATCAACGCTCATGGCTGAGTTGTGTCACCTATTGAACATACACACCCTAAACACCTCAGTGTACCACCCACAGACTGATGGGCTGGTGGAGCATTTTAATAGAACTCTGAAGACCATGCTACGCAAATTCATGGATGATGACCCCCGTCTATGGGATAAGTGGGTGCCAGCGCTTCTTTTCACAGTGAGAGAGGTACCTCAGTCCTCCACAGTGTTTTCCCCCTTGGAGTTGTTGTACGGCCGCAGACCGAGGGGAATCCTGGACCTGGTGAGGGAAACTTGGGAAGAACAAGAGACCCTTGCTCAGGGGTCCTTCCACTATGTGATCCACCTGAGGGAGAGGCTAAAAGAACTGGGATGAATAGACCAAGAGAACTTACAGAAGGCCCAGGGGGAACAGGCATGGGAATACAACAAGGGAGAAAGGGTACGAACCTTCCAACCGGGGGATTGGGTGTTGCTCCTGCTTCCTTCCACTGAGTCCAAGCTACTAGCAAAATGGCAAGGTCTGTTTGAGGTGATCTGGAAAGTGGGACTTGGGGATTACGAGGTGCGACTCCCAGGGAGGCACAAGGAGACCCGCTTATATCACATAAACCTCCTAAAGGCCTAGAAGGAGCAAGAAGCCATGCTGATAGCTCCTTATATCCCAGAGGCAGAATTTGGGCCACAGGTCAGCTCCTCAGGGGAATACCCACTAGTAGACCTCAGGCTGGACCTGGATGAGGAGCAACGGCCACAGGAACAAAGCCTGATCGCTCAATTCCCGCATGTCTTGTTGAATCAGCCAGGGAGAACCCCATTGTTGAGTCACCACATGGCCACCCTTGCAGGCCAGAAAGTGAGAGACAACCACTGGCCCCAGCCCCAGAAGATGTGGGAAACTGTGCTCCAAGAACTGAAGGAAATGCTGAACCTTGGGGTCATCGAAGAGTCCAAGGTGAGTGGAGAAGTCCCATCGTATTGGTTCCCAAGCCAGACGGGTTGGTGCGGTTTTGTGTCAATTTTCAAAAAGTGAAATTGTGGTTTGATGCTTATCCTATGCCCCAGGTAGACGAGTTGCTTGAATGAGTACATTTCCACACTAGATCTTACAAAGGGGTATTGGCAAATCCCCTTGACCCCCGCCACAAAGGAGAAAACGATGTTCCCTACCCCCTTTGGTCTGTACCAGTTCACAATGATGCCATTCAGTCTGCACGGAGCCACTGTCACATTCCAGTGCCTGATCAATCGAGTCCTGGGCCCGCATGATGGGTATGCGGCGGCCTACATCGATGACATTCTCATGTACAGAGGTATCTGGAAGGAGTACCTTCAACATTTAGAAAAGGTGCTAAGGGCCCTGGGAGAGGCTAAGTTGATGGCGAATCTAGCCAAGTATCACCTAGGCAAATGAGAAGTGACATTTAGGGTAGACCATGGAAAAAGGGAGGGTGCGGCCTTTAGTAGACAAGGTGCAGACCCTCTGAGACTACGGGTATGTCTACACTACAGCACTAATTCGAACTAACTTAATTCAAATTAGTTAATTTGAACTAAGCTAATTCAAATTAGTGCATCTAGACCTAAAAACTAATTCGAATTAGCG